>NC_067473.1:14867772-15085272 GCF_947179515.1 Apodemus sylvaticus | reverse complement strand
AAGATTCTAAAATGTTTGTGAGTGCAACAAGCAGTAAAACAATTATCTATAGATTCTATATTAAAAAAAATAAGGGGTTATTTTATTTTTAATTTGGTGTGTGTGTGTGTGTGTGTGTAGGTGTGTAGGTGTATGCATACATATTGGTGTTGTCAGTATGAGTGTAAGCCACATGTGTGTATATGCCTGCAGATGCCAGAGACATTGCATTCTCAGACATTAGACTCACAGATTAGTCAGCTGACATAGGTGCTGCGGAAGAAAACACTCTTAACTTTTGAACCAACATTCCAGCCCCAAATAGCTAACAAATTTGCCTATTAAGTGTTTAGGTTTAAGCAATGATCTATTTTATGTGTTGCTTCTTTGTCCATAAAGGTTTATGTATTGACAACGTAGTTCCTAGTTATAATCATCTTTTTCAATACCTTTATCTTTATGTATTTGGGAGTTTTGCTTGAATGCTATATCTGTGCACTGAGTGTATGTCAGATGCCCTTGGAGGTCAGGAGACAGTGTTAAATCCCTTGGAAATGGATAAAGATTGTTGTGAGCTGTCATGAGGATACTGCGAATGAAATTCAGGTTATCTGGAAGAGTATTCAGTGTTCTTAACCACAGAGTCATCTTCTCAGCCCATTCTTCAGTTTATTTTTAAGGAAAAAACAAACAGGCTTACCACTGCTGCCATTTCGAATTATTTGTAATAATTTTGCATTTTGTCTATTAACAACTACTCGGTTATGAATATTCAATATTTTTCTCTTACTAGTGGAAATTACAGAGTACCTTTCTATATAAAGGTTTCTATGTAGTGGAAAGAATCTCTTAGAGAAAGAATCACATGCTAGTGCTAATTACAAGTCACATTGTGCCAACACTCCTAATTTATTTTCTTTATTAAATTCAAAATCTTTGATTTTAAAACTGTTAAGTACAAAGGTATGACTTATTATCTTCGTTTTTCTCACAGACCAGAGAAAGCTGGTCATAGAGTACATTCAAGGTGAGGAGTCATTTGGGAAATATGTTTTTTTTATATGATCCTAATATTATATTAATTTTCAGCAATCATAATGTGTCTTATGTGTCTATTAATGAATGTACCATTAAGCAAACCAGTGACTGCCCCAATGTGATTGCCAAAGTCAAAATGTTGGATTTTCTATTTAATATTGGTTTGTACTACTGTCGTACTTTCGTCTACTTTCTTGAAAGCTTTCATTCTTCTCTTGGATCTTCTAAGTTCAGCATTTGAATTTTTCTTCCTGTATTCATTCAGAGTTCTGCAGGATCCTTAAGTATTACTTATGTTCTGGCTTCTTCTTTCAGCCAATCTCTAGCCTTGCATTTCCTTTTTCTGAATATTTATTTCTAATCCCAGAACCCCAATCGCAGGTTAGGCACACAATTTACAGACTAGTTGCTTTAATTCAACATGCCCCCCCCCCCCCCGCCCCCAGTTGTACAGAGACAGGTTGCAGAGAAAAAAACAAGGTAGACATATACGAAGACAGAACAAGCCGTAGACTGAGAAGGAGTGAGAAGATAAGAACATATTGCCAAAGTTAGTATGAGGCCAAGCAGAGCAATTCAGGAGAAGCCAAGAGACTCTAGATTGAATCAGTCAGCTTGGAGAAGAGTTTGAGCCAGAACAGATGAGTTGAATGAGCCAGCCAGAGCTCAGACAGAACTAGGAAGGAGTAAGTGTATTCAGTAGTAATTTTCAGAAGTTGAAAACATTCTAGGGCTAGATAGGATTGTATGAAGACTAGAAGCTTCTAGAACTTGGCCTAGGTTAACAGACAGAGGCAGTAAGCCTCAAAGACAACAATTACATCAGGTGAATAAAAGTACTTTTATTCTTCCAAATGAGTATATTATCTGATTGATGCATAGCACCAGGACACAGTCTCTTTATCTTCTCACTAGGACCAATCATTTTTCTTTCTCAATGTCTTACTCTCCAGTGTTCTTTGACAATACACCTGATAGCTGCGCATATTTTCCTTGGGTTTTTTGGCCTTGTATAATCACTTCAGAATCAGTATCCTAAACCCCAAAATATGGTAAAGATTTTAAGCTAAGGGACTTGGACTTATAACAGAGATGGGTAAATGATATATATATTTTATGGGTTACCATGGTATTCTTTTGAAACATGACTTACATTGCTTCTCAAACTTAAAGATAAGGTGAGTATGTGGAAGTAGGAACACAAGCCCTCTCTTGTGATGCTGGATTTGCTAACACAAATGTTTTTATTATCTTTTATATCAAGAAGAGTAAAAAAAAATTAGTTTTCCCATACACTCTTGACTGCAGAGAGCTGTATTGGGGTGACATGCCATCTGGCAGGAACTCGATATTGACCAAGGTGAAGTTCCTCTTCCAGCCTTTAAACAGGAATTCCTGTTCCCCTCACCTAGGGTGGAGCACTCAGATCAGGGTGAAGCCCATTGTTCTCCAAGGACCTGCAGTTTCCAGAGAGGCACTGGCCACCTGCAGAGCAAGCGGACCAGTTCTTCGAGAGTTTCCAGCCTTTGGGGGAAGGGTTTCCCCACCACCACCACCTATATAAGGTGGTGACCTCCATTAAGCTTAGAGCCTTGGTCAGGAAATTTGTCTTGGCTTCAATTTTCTCTCACCACTCCATTTGTCTTAGTATAGAAGACAAAAGCTTAGGGATATGTGCAGATCTTTACATTTTTCACATTTGCTTTTACATTAGAAAACATCATCAATAGGCAAGAAACAGCAATAGATGCTAAAAATATAAGGATGGACAATAAATACCAATGATTACCTTAAAGCAGATATAAAATTTATAATATAATTAATTAGAATTACAAAAAAATTAAATGCAGTATGTTTTTATACATGGAAAACACTAGTTTTTGCCCTAAAGTCTTCTAATATATAAAAAATTTCGAGTTGAGTATACTGATTATTTTAGAGAATAAAATTTCTTTCCCAGAGAGCAGTCCTATAAACATTTCCCAAACTTTCTGAGGAATCACTTGTAAATCTAAAAGTATGTTGCTTTGTTACATTAAACTTTTATGCCAGTGGAACCCCTGTACTCATGAACTTTCTGAATATAAAAATAATATCCATTTTATATTTTGTATGAAATGACTACCTGCAACTTCTGTTCATTAACTTAAAATATGTTAAGAAAGTACAATTTAATCTTAATTTATTTTATAATAATTAAATTAGATTTGTGAAGTGGTTCATAAAAGTCTGAATATGCTAGTGACAATCTGGTAATTTTGGTTTCTTTGAAGATTGTAATTATTATGCAAATATGCTCTGTTTTAATCTCAGGTGTGGGATATGGACGGGCTTCAGACTGTCTGCCACAGCTGAATATGATTTGCCTCGTGCTTTAGCAGAAGAATTACTTTGCCAGATGTGTATAGTTCTGAGATTGTGAAATGTGGAATTCTGAAGGCTTTTGAGAGGGTATAGAAATGCTAGGACCCTGATAGGTGGAGTCATTGTTATTCGGAGGTTGCTGATTGATTATTGTTCATTATTGTTAGTCGCAGTTTGTTAAGTAGTTGGTAAAAAAACAAGAAGAAATTAGATATCTCATGGTGAAGATTAAACTTGTCCCAAGAAACTTGACACCCCTAATCAGCAGGAAGTAGTCTATTGATAATGTTGTCAACCTGTTTCCATTCTCTGACTTTATTCAGCTATTTCTTTCCTTTCCCTTCTATCCTTTTCTTCTCCTGTCTAGTGTTGGGGGGATAAAAGGGTGGAAGAAAATGGGGGGAGAAACGTGTAAGAGAAAAAACCCCACAAGGCTTAAAAATCCACAAAGCTAGCTTATGGTTAGGCTAACAATAAGATTTTAATACTTTAGTATGCGTACAACATACAAGTTTGTGCCCTTCCCCCAGCCTTGAGAAGGCTAAATAGACCTTAAGTGTTTGCCACAGTTGAACTTTAAAGGCTCAAGAGGAGTCCTTAAGGTCCACCTGCCCCACCTGCTGAGCTTGTTTTCCAACATAATCCAGCTGAAACAAAGGATGGTGTCTGTGGGCTCTCCCTACATAAATACTGTTGTGATCATAAAAAGATATAGAGAAATAAGAATACGTTCAGTGGGGTGTGGTGAGGTGTTGGGGGAAGGGTGTGCCTCAGCGAGCCCAAGCCAAGGCTTCCCCCTGAGGAACCACACACTGAGGTATAGTATAGAATAGAGTTTATTTAAGGGAGGGGAGTTAAGAGAGTAGTGAGGAGAGTGTAGAGAAGTAGAGGCTGGCCATGTCTGTTGGTATTCTGTCTAAGCTCCACCCCACACTTACCTGGCAACAGCCAGGTATGCCCCGCCCCATAGACCTGGCCCATTATAAGAGGGTCTACTTGCCCCTCCTCTCTCTCTTTGCTCTTTGCTCTCTCTCCACTCTCCCACATCCTACTCTCACCTCTCTGCCCCTTGGGCTCTCCTCCCCTCCCTCTCTCCACGTGTTCATGGCCAGTCTCCACTCCACTTCTCTATGCTCTACTCTCTTCTCTCTCTCTCTCTCTCTCTCTCTCTCTCTCTCTCTCTCTCTCTCTCTCTCTCTCTCTCCTCTCTTCTCTCTCTCTCTCTCTCTCTCTCTCTCTCTCTCTCTCTCTCTCTCTCTCTCTCTCTCTCTCTGCCTCTGTAGCTCCCATCCTCTACCTTGAATAAACTCTATTCTATACCATGTCTGTGTGCATGTGGTCCCTCAGGGGGAAGAGGTGTTGGGGCAAGGGCCCACCTGGCCACTCCTTCCCCCACACCGCCGTGCCACACTCCCTTAACCCCCAATTCTCTTTTTTTTTAGCCCCCTTCAATGTCCACATGGAGAGAGGGAGGAAGGGAAGGGGGAAGGGAAGAGCAGAAGAAGGCACAAGAACAAGAGTAAGAGAATAAGAACAAGAGGGAGAGGAGGGGCAAGCAGCACCTTATATTGTGGGCCAGGCCTACCTGCCTGTTGCCAGGTAAATGTGGGGGTGGAGTCCAGACAGAATACCAACAAATACAGCTGAATATTAAACTTTGAGCCTTGATCAGAAACTTTTGTCTTGGCTTCATCCGTCTCTCAAATCCCATTCATTCTTCATTTTTAGTCCCCCTTTCAAGTTAACCCAGTTTTCAAAGCCACTGGATGGTTACACAAGTTAATAAGGGAGAATAAGAACCTTCAAATCTATATATTAATAACCTTTATTTAATTTAAAAAAAATTAAGGAAGACATTTATGTTAACCTACAGTTTGAGGAGGGACATTCTATTATACAGGAGAAGCAGAAGGAGCGTCTGGAAGGAAGAGAACACAAAAAAGGGAATGTTGGGACAGTTTGTCATTTCATTTTCCCCTGTTTGTTCAGGCCAGGATCTCAGTCCATGTGATGGTCTGTCCACATTCAAGGTGAGTTATGCTTCTCTCTCTCTCTCTCTCTCTCTCTCTCTCTCTCTCTCTCTCTCTCCCTCTCCCCCCCCCCTCTCTCTCCCTCTCCCTCTCTCTCTCTCTCTCTTTCACACGCGCGCACACACACACACACACACACACACACTTAAAGTTGTGCCTTATTAATGCCTTACATGTTTTGAATCAATCAAAATGATAACTGAAGTTAGCTCTAAAAGTGAAGTTGCTTTTAGGCCCGAGCTGGAAACGCAGGGATGAAAGCACTGGGTTGCTGTTCCAATGATTCGAAGATGATGTCACTATTGCTATGATGATGTTGCTATGATGTAACTCTTCCACTGCCTAGAATAAATCACCTCCTAAGTCATTACCTGTGCTAGAGAAGGAGGGGATGGGTAGGGGCTATGAGCCCATTACAAAACATTATTTGACTGCATTTTAATTGTATAGTCAGAGGCAGAATGACTATTTCATTTGTACATACATACACCACCACTTGTTCAACATCAAGCATAAAGCACAGACTAACACATAATTTACACAAGTAAAAAGGTGCCATCTATGAACTTGCAAAGTAGATTAGAAACATATGGACATACTAGCTTAATTATGTAATTGCACCAGAAGGCTGGAGAGAAGGTTGGCTGCTCAACAAGTAAGAGCCCTTTGTGTTCTGTCAAAGAACTGAGTTCAGTTCCTAGGACACACACTGCAGTTTAATAACATTGCCATGACAACAGCACCATCAACCAGTCTTCTAAACATTTAATGAAGGTGAATTAATGTAGAGATTACCATATAGATAATGATTCGCTATTACCTATGGCTTCAGCTCATCAAGGTATCAGATTCAATGGCCTCCATGAAATTATTGGATCAACACTCTTTACCAGGTGTCTTCTATGACAAACAAAAGTCCACCTTACATAAAAATGCAAAAACAAACAAGCAAAATAACCAACAAACCAAACAAAACCACAACCCTTCACTTTGTAGATGCAGCATAGCTCTTCCTTTACATATCTATTGATGAGGATCACACATTCCTAGTTCCGTTCAGTTAGATGAAGCATAAATCTAGAAGACAGTAATGATATCTTTATAGATATAGCAACTAACATCACACTATCCCTACTGGGAATGTCCATTGCATTTTGATTACCTCAACTGTACATACACACACACACACATATATATATATATGTATATATATATATATATATATATATATATATATATATATGTATATGTATATATGCACACATGTATATAGACACACATGTATATATGTATATAGAAAAACCAAGCCCCTATGAATGTGAGTTTGACCTAATCAGCTCATCCCACCTTTCATTCTCCGTCATTTTTTCCTTCTTATCCTCTGTTCAGTGCAGCTCACTGGATGTCCATGAGCTAGCTTTGCCTTGGTGGTCTGATGCTTCTGTGCTCTACTTGACTCTATGACCTTGAGGCTTAACACTATATATCTTTAAAAGGTCTCTGAATGAGTTTGTTAATATCCTGTTTCTCAGTTTTAAATTGTTTTTCTTTTTCTTCTCTTTCTCTTTTTAATTCACTAATTATATAGTTCAGTCGATTTGCTTCAACAGTTACATGGAACAATCTATTTTAGGTCAGGAATTGTCAAACACATTCCAAAAACAACTATTATGCAATAAAGACTACGTGTTAAAGGCTGAAGAATTTATATTTTAAATAATTTGAAAATTATGTAACTCTGAAATAAATGATTTTAAGAAATCAAAATCTATCTGGAGGTGGCATTAAGATGGAACATTTGATTTGTCCAGGAGCTTCTATTAGAAACTGGGATAGCTCTAATGAAAAATTTCACTTGCGGGAGACAGAGTTTATATTGGTCATGCTAACCCTCTTTCCAGTGCTGACTCTGAAGTCACACCCTCTGCCTTCCCAACTTAAGGAAAGCTGACTTTCCTCCTCTCGTCCTAGGCAATATGGCAGCCAGTTGCATCCTATTGGCAATCATGATTAGTTTTATATTCCAATATTTTTGTTTCGTTCTTCCTTTCTCTACATTTGCCAACCAAAAATTCTTTACCGACCATCCCTATCACTTTAAATGACTTAGTCGATCGATTTGTTCCTCCAGATGTTCAGGCTATATTCTGATGTTTACCTCATACCCCATATCCAGTGGATTAGCAAATTCTGACAGTTCAAAATATCCGTCCAGAATCCAAGCTGGTTTTCATCATTTTCAATACTCTGTCTTTCTCTAGTCCAAGAAAACTTCATCTTTTCTAGACAGGGTTCAGTTTGCTCACTGGTAAGTCTTTCCTTGCTCTGTACTCCCCCTAGACCATCCTCAAAGGCCAGAGGAGTCAAGCTAAGCTAGAATTACTCTCTACTCTGTGCCTCATTATCAATTGAGATGTATTTCCTGGACTCTTGGCTATTTCTCTGTCAACTTCCTTTCCAGGTCTCCTCACAGTCTGAGTTTACCCTGCTGTTTCCTAAGGAGGCAGAGTGAACATAGAATGACAGGTTTTCTTCTCTTTCCCCTTAATCACTAAGGTCTTAGTTTAATGTTATCCTCAGGGACAGCTTTCCTGTCTACAGGATGGTTTATTGTTTGTTTGTTTGTTTGTTTGATCGTCTTGATAGCCCATATAAATATATGCATATGTATATGTATATATATTTGTTTACTTTTTATAGAAGTAACCCTTAAGTACACAGGCTGGCTCTGCGCTCCCTATGTAGTTGAAGATGGCTCTGAACTCATGATCTTCCTCACCTTCTTGTGAGTGCTGAGATGACAGGCATGCACAAATATTCCTGGTCCAATAACCCAGTTTTTCCGCTCCAATTTTTTCCCTGTATTTCACTAACACAATATAATCTTATTTATCATGTTTATTGTCTTTTCTTTGTTCATAAGAATAGTTCTTCTGGAACATTGTCCCTTGAGTCTATTGTTGATTTCTCACTACAACTATATTTCAACATAGTTTTGGTTTAATATATGTTTGGCAAATATATTATGAAATTTCCTTGTTGGCAATTCTTTTCCTTAATTAAAAGCTGAAGTAGTTATTCCAAAAATGTGTATTGGCTTAACCTTAATAAACAGAATTAATTTGGATTCCGGAGACAAAAGATCTTGTGTTCAATGTTTTATATTCATAGAGATATGTAAACTATATATCTATGTGATTTTAAAAAAATGCCCACCTCAAAGCATGATCTAGTTATATTGATGGAAATCAATCAATCCAAAGCATTTGCAAAGTTCCTGGTCATACTTACCATTGCTTATACTAATGATACAGGAGTGGGTGATAAAATATGACTTATATCTCACATAGTGAATCTTAACTTTTGCCTACAAATAAGATATGAAATGCTGTTGCTTCTGGAGACTCTCTGAACCTGGATGACTACTCCAAGAAAGGAATGGCAAGATTGCTCTTTTATCTGAGACAGTGCCATGGCAAGTCTCACTGGTCATGTCTTACTCTATTTTGCAGTTACTGGTGCTCACTAGAACCTACTAGAAATATAAAGAAAGAGTACTATTCATTCTTATGATGGGAGACATAGAAAGTAAAAAAGTGTTATAAATAAATTCTCTCTGAAACCCTGGGCAGTTCAGGAATAGTGGGGATCCCTTGAGTGGATTCCAGATCTGCAGAACCCTAGAGGCCTTCAGGGTGTTCACTTTCCATCAGGGTGTTGCCCTGTGACTCAGGTTGAATCATCAGAAGGTAACTAATTCAATTATATTTCCATTTATAAGGCTTCAGGAGCCTTTTTGGTCTCAGGCTGTTAGAGGAGTCTTTTATGTTGGTGAAATGACTTTGACCTTTGAAAAGTAAAACATAATTCTGAACTGTTTTTAGACTTGTAAATCTACTGGGGGACGAATCCTCAATTACAAAAAGTGGAAAAAATTATTCCTCCAACTCTCCACTTAGAAACCATTCATGCTGCTACTTACCAGTACATTCTAGCCTGAAGAAAAAGAAAAAGGGGGACATTAACCAGCAATATGGTAACATTTCAAAAACAGCTTTGCTCATAACAGACGAGTTTAAAAAGGAATTAATCTCTTGTAACTCTAACATTTATTTCTGTAGATTTATGGACTGTAAATATGGTTGAATGTGTCTGGCTTACTCTGGAAGAAGATATTTTATTGCTGTTTGTGGACGTGTTTGCAAGGTAATGGTAGTAAAGTATTCAAAGACTAGAGATGACTCTGGCTTAGTTCCCGGAAAATACAATATTCTGTAAAGGAAAGCAGAATAATCAGTTTCTTATGCTGCCCACTCAGGTGCCGAGTGTTTCGTGCAAACTTAAACCAGATACTAAAAACAAATGTACACAAAATGTAAAGAAGTAACTAAATACCTACTGTAACTGAACAATGTTTCAGGGACAAGAAGTTTCAAAGCACAAAATACATAATTGTCATAGAATTCGTGGAAAGAATGTGAATGTTTCTAGGATTGTTAAATTAAGCAAATTGTGAGGGTTAAACAAAAGATCAATTTTACTTGCATAAACATCATCACCAAATAATTCCTCACTGAATTCAAGAGTAAACAGAACTGCTAATCCCCATTCTAGTGGGAATGTGTCTCCCTTACAGGAAGCAGTATTATTCCAGGTAGGATAACTTCGACTAAACTATGTAGAAACATATATACATACACACTCACACACACTATATGTAATTTTAAATAACATGAAATAAGATGGATTCCTATGGTTTTTTAAAGCACACTTCGTGTTATTGATCCTTCCTCCTTCCCTCTCCCTCTGGGTTGCCCTCCCTGTCTCCTCCCCAGGTAAATCTCTGACATTTTATTTTTCCCATTTACATAGCAACCTTATCCAATTTTCCTCTCCAGAACGACTTCCCTTTCCACTTCCTGCTCCTGTCATAGTCCATACTTGTTTTTCTGGTATCTGTGATTACTCCAGCTTAGACTATAAAAAACATTCCATTGCCAGACATGTGAAAACTCCTTTTCCCTTCTGGGTCAGGAAAGTCCAAGAGACCTCCTATCCAAACAACACAGGCCATTGCTGTAGCCCTTAGCTGACTTACACGGGGAGGGGAGGCTTAAGACTCTATTGCTGAAGATACAATATACTTCAGGCAGAAGACTTAAGCAATCTATTTCCTGACAAGTAGCCCACAGTGTTAGAAGGTGCTATACAAGCTTCCAAGGGGAGAAAAAAAAATCAATCATCCCATGCAGCTTCAGTGTTTATGAATCTCAACAAGGACCAGCAGGGTAATATGGCACCTTCATCCTGTGGGTGACCAACAGCTACCTTATGGATTTCTGTAGGAGAAAATGCACCATGACCCAGGCCACCCTACCTGGAACACTGCGCTTCTAAACAAGCAGGATGGCACACTATGCTCCTGAGGGGTCCCGGAAGTCAGAGTACCGACTACTCCCCAACCTCCAACTCCCCCTAAGTCAAACTGACTTCTTGCCCCTTCCCTGGAAGTCAGGACCCTGACTTCTCCCGACCTCACCCCACCTCCTGCCTTCCCGGAAGTCACTGGCTCTCCATTACACAATGCCCAGTCAAATGCTCAAACTGATCACAATACAACTGACTGACAGGCGCTGTGCCCTGCCCCAGTTAATACATCTATAATACAGCTACACCTATGGCTAAGGGACCATTGTGGAAGGGAGAGGTGAGGGGGAGACTGAAAGAACAGACGCCCAGGACACTTGCTTTTGTCTTTTAATATAGTCTTTTAATTTTTTATTAAAAATAAACCAATCAATAACGGGAGGACACAAGGTGGAGGAGTGTGGGGAGGACAGAAAAGATACGGGAGCAATTAAGTAGTGAATTCTCAAATAACTAATAAGATGTTATATTACTGAGGAAAAAAGAGAAAGAAATGTGCCTCAAAGAAATTGAATGAATGAATATGTGATAAAAGTATCTGTGAGGCAAATTGAGATTTATTGAAACTCAACACTTTGAGAAGTCAGCAAAAAGTCTAAAATTAATTGGATGGATAGATTGTTATGTTTTGCAAAATGGTGATATAATGCCGTGAGAAGAAACATGTTGGTGCTGATGTACTCGCTAAACAATCAATCCACCCAACAGACCTGGATTTATTGGGAGAGAGCAGGAGGGAAGGGGACCTGGAAAGGGGTAGAGACAGAGAAAGGTGGAGAAAGAGAAGGACAGGAAGAGGGAGAAGAGAGAGACGAAGAGACCACCGGGAATACATAGGGGTTACAGAGGGAGACAGTAAAGAAGGGAGGAGACAGAGACTAGGAGATGGACAGAGTGTGGTAACCAGTGGTCTTCTTACAACCTTGTCTTGTACTTGGCTGGCAGAGACCAAGCTGTTGCTAGGTAGCTGTTAGGAGGAGCCTAGCAGAATAATCTGTAAATGAGCATAGATAATCCCACATCATTGTTCACATATTTAATTTCAAAGCACAGTCTTCTGGGTTTTGTTTTGCTTTGCTTTGTTTGAGATTGGATTTCTTTATATGGCTCTGGCTGGTCTGGAACTAGCTCTGAGGACCAGACTAGCTTCAAACTTGGAGATCCCCCTGCCTCTGCCTCCCAAGGGCTCGGATTAATTAAAGGCGTGTGTCACCACATCCAGTGTCAGTATTGTTTTAAAATTAATTAAAATGAAATACATATGAGTAGCCACAAAGTTGTTACCAGAACACTGAAGATACTCAATTCTGAAAACATAATCAAAATGATCAATTCTGATTCTTAGATCTGTAGGATGGGTTCTTAGGGAATTATTTTTCATCAGGAGTTCCTTAGGTTCTGTGGACATTTCCAGTCTTACAGTTATTGGTACATATTCTATCATCTCTTATCAGCTCACAGGTTGGTGGTCAACCCACAATGAAAATGCTATTCCAAGAAAAATTTCTTACATCACTTTGTAATACTTTGCTTATTTTTTATATAGTCAAGATCCTTCTAGTTATCTTAATTTACAATCTCATTGCACTTTACACATAAACATTCTTTGCATATTTTCCCTATGCCAGGTTTTCCAGGACTACAAACACAGAATAAACAATATTGTATTTTTATTTATGCATGTATTTACCTGTTTTGTGACCAACAGATGCAACAAAATCACCACTCTTTGTATAGTTTAACCTGTAATTCGACATACTGGTACCTTTCTGGACCTTCTTCCTCAGAACAACCATCTTTGTCAACCAGAGGCAAGGAATGTTGGTTCAGGGGAAAGAACATTTCTTGCAAGGCTGGGAAGAGCTATAATAACCTGGGCTCTGCGCCTCCCTAACCCAGCTATGCTAAAGGACCTCCCAGGGAGATTTAATTGCAAACTCATCCTCAACACCTCCCAGCCTGAGGGGAAAGAAAGTAATTTCCACTGTATGGAGAGTCCAATCAGAGCAAAGTTTGTCACTGCTTTGTTGTTCTCTCAGCCTTTTTTTTTTTTTTTGACACAGTTGTCTGTTCTGTGTCTCTCAAAAGTGAGAACCAGTGGCCTATGAGGGCTGATGGAGCAGAAGGCCAACACATGTGTACCAGAGCTACTTCTGCTGTTTTGCAAAACAGCTTGGAGAAAAGCTCCCAGAGAAGGAAAATAAAATCTCAGCAATTATAATCTACTATTTTACATCTTACAGATATATGTGCCACTACTTTATTATCAATGAATTCTGTGATGACTTTGTTTTTATGAATCAGCATACTGAAGTTTTTTTTTTAATCTTTTATTGAAAATAGATTTTTTTCCCTCACATAATGTATTCTGATTGTGGTTTCTTCTTTCTCTACTCCTCTCACTTCCTCTCCACTTCCTCTCCTGTCTGGATCCACCTCCTTTTTGTCTCCCACTAGAAAACAAACTGGTTCCTATGAGATAATAATAAAGGAAGATAAAAAAAACAAAAAAAAAACATGATAAAGTTATTTCTCCCTTGTTGAAATGAGCCAATTCAAATCAGATTGATTATATTAAATATAGGTTTATTGGGAAGCTGCTCTCAGGAGAGCTCACTGGCCCCAAAGAAGGCCAAGGAAGTCAACATCTGGGGAGAGAAGGGGTAGGGTAGTGGTGAGGAGAGATAGGGAGAAGAGGATGCTCACAGAGAGAACTGTGAGGAAAAAGAGAGAAGGGAAAGGAACACCAAAATAATGATAGGGTTAAATAGAGAAGAGCCTCTGGGGAAGGGCATCTGAGTCCCTGGACTGAGAAGTTCAGGTCTGGGGGGCAGGGTATGCCAGATAGGGATTGAGAAATGCTTGGAGAATGAGAAGGCCTTCTTTGATATGTAAAATGTACACCTCTGTTCCTTGCCCTAGAGTTTTAAACCAAACAACCAAACAATACCAAGAAGAACAAAACCCAAACAAACAAACACGTAAACCAAATTCATTGGAATTGGACAAAACAAACAAGGACAGAGACTAAGACAAGGCGCAAGAAACAGACCCACTTCTTTGCATACTCAGGAATCCCATGAGAACACCAGACCGAAAGCTGCAAAGGGCCTGTTGTGTAAAAAGCGAGACCAATAAATAAATAAATAAATAAATAAAATGTAAAGAATAAAAGATAATAAGGTAAAATTAAAAAAACGTAAAAGAGTCCCGACATGACATTGATCAGGCAAGGAAGCCTCAGCATTGTGCCTCTGAATTCCTGTCTATTGGTCATCTACATGTGGCCTACCCTTAAGACTAGTTTATTTCCCTGTTAACACTTTCTTGAAGGAAACTAAATTTTCATTTGCTAGTGGTTATCAATTGGAGATTGCTCTGGGTGAGGTGTGGAGGGCATGTTTCCACTTCTTTTAGATCTAGGACCCCAACAGGTACAAGCCTGTACGTACAGATCCTGTTCCTAGCGTGTTGAACATTTTATATATGCTATTGTTTAGAAATTTCCCAGTAAAAATTTACAAGAGAGCAATGTATACTCTGCCCATGTTCATTTTTTAGTGATTTTCAGTAAAAAAGAAGCTGTTGTTTTATACATAAACACAAGTAGACACACACACACACACACACAGAAATACACATACAGAGACTAGAAGTGAAGCATGCATAGCTCATGTATTTCACATATTGCATCTATGCAGTTTCTCAAGCTTTGCTGACTGCAGGATAGTTTGTAGATGCTTAGAGAGCATTAACATCACCTGGAGGTTGATTGAATTGCTGAGGTCCAGTGCTCAGACTCAGAATCAGTGTTCTGTGGATTTTTCTAGATGGTTTTTATATACTCAGATTTAAAAATGAATGAGTGTACATGGATCAGCAAATTTCTGCAGATGGCCTTCGTGAATATACAAAGTTCTGTAAACCATTCTTTCTTTAAACTACTCAACCTGAAATTTGTACAAGAAAAGCACCCATTGGTCACATGGAAACAAACAAGCAACTTGTCAACCATTTTCAAATTGTACCTTACAAACATGAAACTCATTTCAAAAAATGTTATTTATTCATTTCTTTTTCAGTATTTAAAATTGTAGGAATACCCCTAGCCCATTCTGCATTGCCAGGGAATCTATGTGCTCTAGTTGCTAACTATCGAATTGAAGCACACTACTCTTTTGGGAAGAAGGCATTTATTGAGAGGCAGCAGAGTATCTAAGAAGCTCAAAGTACAACTGCAAGTAAAAGAGATCCAACCTCAAACATCTGAGGACATTAAGGTAAATTGACAATAAAAAGACAATGCAAAGAGAAGATTATGTCCTTCATTACATACAAAAGTCATGCATGTGCTACATGCTTATCCTAAGAGTATTGAAAAGTAAGGCAGAAAAAGTTATGCACGTTATTTCCCTCAGAGACACACATGTTTATTTTCTTAATCTATTATTTATAAGACATTATACAATCATAAAAGTATTAGTACAGTTATCCTTTTATGCTACTTTCAAAAATCATGAACTTTAATGACAGGCCAAGGTTCTACATGATGACATGTCTTTTTACTTTTAAAGGAGCCACAGAAAATACACAGATGACTACATGCTAGGAGAATGAGTAAAACTCAGCTTAACATGCCGACCCTAAAAAATATCCAGGCACTTAGTCTTTACTTATAGGATTCATGAAATAAGTAAGGGATCAACTGAAGAATATTTTTCAGGCATGCTGGACACCTGTATATATGACTGAAGAATAATCTGTCTTCAGGAATGGTGGCACCTGTACATATGAAGAGGGGATAATGATATATTTTTCACTGCAAAGGTCATTTATTCATGCATAGAGAATAAAACACGGAAGTCTTAATACTTCTAGTGTCTTCCTGAAATGAAAAATAAAAATAAAAAGTAAAGTTAGACACAACAATTAGAAGAATGTAATGATGTCAGAGCTACTGTAACCAAGAGAATCAAGACAATTAGTGTGCTGACACCAACCAGAATTGCTGCTGACATAGGGACTGTACACTATGTCCTTGAGGACAAAGTATGTGCTAAAATAAAACTTTAGAGAGGGATAAAGACAAAGATGATGCAGCAAATACTAAGATACCAAAATGAATTTTCTAATGACTCTTCTAATTGTGTGTGCTTCAGGGAAAATGCTGTACCATTTACTAACTCAATTTATCATGAACAAGGCAGTGAGCCTAATCATCTTTGTTTTAGAAAAACGCAGTGTTTTCTTCTAAGTCAGAGGTGGAAAGAACTGACTAGTGGGAGTATAGTTAAATTTTATGGAATTTCAAATATGAATTTTAAAAACATCATCATTTTATGTAATTAAATTTGATTTTAATCTAACAAGATTTCTTCAAAATTTTCTTCAAATTATCAGAGTTTATGGGGAAGCACCTTGTACATATATGAGTTTTTGTTTGTTCTTTAACATTAAGCTACTTTGGGTGCTTAATATTCATAGATGAACCATTATTAAAGGGCTATTACCATCTAAGCTGTCAGCATATAATTCTCAAGGTGTAATTTTGCAGTTTCATAGGAGATAAACAGTTTTATTTGTGAAAATGGGAAATTATGTTATTTATTCATTACATCCCAATCACTGTCCTCCTATAGTCCCCCCTCACAGAGTCCCTTTCTTCCTTCCCCCTCCTCTTCTCCTTTGAGAGGGTGGGGTACCCCTGGGTGACCCCCCACCCCCAGCTCATCAAGTCTCTAGAGGATTAGGCATATCCTCTCTCACTGAGGCCAGACAAGGCAGCCCTGTTGGTGAATGGAATCCACAGAGAGGCAACAGCTTTAGGGACAGCCCCACTACAGTTGCTGGGGGACCCACATGGAAACTGAGCTGCCCACCTGCTATGTATGAGCTGGGGGGGGGGTGGTCCTCAGTCCAGCCCATGTATGCTGAAAAGGACAAATGAGTAAGCCAGCTACTATAGTTAACTTCTTAAGAGTACCAGTAAACCACTAAAAAAAAAAAAAAATTTGAAAAAAATTGAAAAAACTATTTTAAATATAATTGAAAATAATTCAAAAAACTATTTTGAATATAACTATAATTTTAATTATAATAAAGGTATTTCTAATAATTTATATAAATTATCTTAAAAGCAAAGTATATCTTAAGTGACATATTATTTTAATGTAAAGAATAAACACTGAATTGAATGCACAGATAACATGAAATACTAATTTTTCTTCTAATAAAAATGTACCATACATGAGTTAGAATAATTTTTTCTTTTTATTAAAATAATACTCTTTGCATTGTCCAAATGCAAATTTGGACACTCCTGGGTGACTGTGTTGCCGGACCTGCATGAAAACCTACTCTGGGTCACAGCGTTAAGGAACACCCACTCTCCTCTATGGGCAGCTGTCAAATGTATTTAGCTTCCTGGCTAGAAATAGGGCATCATGCCCACTTCACCCAGTTCTTACTGGGATTTTGAAAAGCTTGAGCTCGTGCAAGTCTTGGGAATGCTGCCACAACATCTGTGAGTTCATACATGCATCTGCTACTTAATATCTGGAAAAATCCTGGGTTGGTTGTGTGTGTGTGTGTGTGTGTGTAGCCATCTGCCACCTTTGGCTCTTAAAATAATATTTCTGTCCCCTCTCTTTTTTTTTTAAAGATTTATTTATTTTTTATATGTAAGTACACTGTAACTGATTCAGACACCAGAGGAGGGCATCAGATCTCTTTACGGATGGCTGTGAGCCACCATGTGGTTGCTGGGATTTGAACTCAGGACCTTCGGAAAAGTAGTCAGTGCTCTTACCCACTGAGCTATCTCTTCAGCCCCCTGTCCCCTCTCTTTTCTGAGATCCTTGAACCTTGAGGAAAGAAGTTTGATATGAAAGCCCCAATTGGATCTAAGTGCTCTATACTCTCTTATTCTCTACACATTGAAGAGTTATGGGCTTCTGTGTTAACTGGCATCTACAGCAACAAGAAGCTTCTTTGAAAAGGGTTGAGAGATGCACTAAACTGTGGTTATAGCAGTATGTTATTAGGATTTACTCATTGTTTTAATTCTCTGCCGGTTTTGCTACCAGGTTCTCCTCTAGGTTTCATGATCTAGCCATGTTAACCTTACGTTGACATCAACTATGGGTTCTTTTTACCACATTGGCCTTAAATTTAATCACAGAGTAGTTTGTTACTCCCATAACATTTGTGCCACTATTGTAACAGAGGCCATATCTCCATTAATATGGACAATCTCCATTGCAGCACTGAGGGGGTCACAGTTAGGGAAGGGTGATGGTTGATTTTCTCCTCAGGTAGCATATATTAACATTCCAGTATTATGAAAGCTAGGGAAAGGTATGAAGCTTCCAGGCTAGCACAGATTTATTTCTTACTATCTACAACTCAAGTACGTGGTATGTTTATCACTAGAGTCTTACCATCAAATTCTGGGAGGTATGAAAGAACAATGATTTTGCTCCTCTCAGAGTATTTCCTTTTTATAGGGGAAAAGTTAAACTCCTTTGTGAAAGAGATTTTTATATCAACTCAAGTGTCTAAAATTTTTAAGTTTTTAAATAATTTTAATTGATGGAACATGTAAACTGATGTTACAGATGATCGGAAATGTCAATAAGTCTGTCTTGACATTTTGTTGCTTTGTATTTTCTTCTCTGAAAAGGAATAATTCTAGTAAGCTGTTTCAGTTTTAGTTTTAGTAAGCCAAGTTTTAGAACAGAACATGATGACTTAACTTAATTTTCTTTCCAAATTTTTCCATCACAGGACTTCAAAGATATAAATCTAAAAATTAAAGAAGTTCAATTTTATCTGATAGTCTATTTATCTTTAACTTTTACTAAGGCCTAAATGTCATACAATAAAATACATTGAATTCATATAATTTGATAAACATGACACGTGAAAATTTGTATAATCAAGATAATGGGGCTGGAGATAGTGACTCAGCAGTTAAGAACATTTGTTCTTACAGAGGACCCAGGTTCAGTTCTTAACCCCAACACCACAACATTCAGTAGTCACATATCTGGTGCACATACATATCCACAGGCAAAATAAAGTAATTATTTTATGCACACACAATAAAGTAATTAAATAAAAATATTTTTTAAAATATTGAATACATTAATCATCTACAAGATTTTGTTTATGGCTTCTAATACTTGTAACAGCCTGATTTTCAAACATAATTTTTAATTTGTCTTGTGCTATGGTATGTGAGTGTATGGATGGCTGTGTGTGTGTGTGTGTGTGTGTGTGTGTGTGTGTGTGAATAAGCATGTGAACATGCTCATATTTTTTACATTGGTGACCTTTGAGGCCAGAAAATGGTGCTGGATCTGTTGATTCACTGAATCATGTGGGTTCTGGAAACTTACCCAGGATCCTCTGCAGGAGTAGAAAGCACTTCTAGCCACTTCACCCTCTCTTTGACCTAAAACATGGCCTAACTTAACTTGTTGTACTTTACATATTTTATTTTGTTCATTCCTTTCATTTTAATAACTTTCTATTATATATCAAGATACTTAAGTTCCAAGATTTTAGCTACAGTCATATAATAAAGGAACACAGATTCTGATAGTAATTAATATTTTCACAGCAAGTAGCTAATCGATATTCTCTAGATTTCTTAATTGGTCTGGTTTTTTTGTTGTTTTTACAAAATAGTCAAATTCTATAGAAAAATACTCTAAGTGACCAACTTTATAGAATACATTGTTTTTGACAGATATATTTCTCTAGAAATTTTTTCAAAGGCATTTTATACTCTGATATTCTGAGCACATGGTAATGTGCTAAGTTTATTCTTCTATTGATTGTGGGATATGAGCTGCCTTTCTTCCTGAGAGCTGTATTGTCTTTCTATAAAGGTCATTCATTTCATTAATGGGATGAGGAGGTGTTGAGTTCCCTGGTGCATAGATCTCATCAACACTACACAAGAGTTACTCTATATCTTTAGTAATGCCCCTGAAAATATTAAATGTTTGCAAATGGCACAAGAACTATGGTGTCAGAATCCTAAAAAGTAATCAGTTATGTTTCTTGTAAGGCTATTTTCAGAAGGACCTCGTAACTGATAGTTTTTAGGAAAAATAATATTTTATTTCATTGTTCATATGGTAAAAATAAATCCTGCTGTGTTCATAAACCTTCATGAAGATCTTTTTTTCTTTCTTTTAAACTTGTATTATTATTATTATTATTATTATTACTATTATTAGTAGTGGTAGTAGTGGCAGTGGTAAAAGTAATAGCAGCAGCAGCAGCAGCAGCAGTATCAGGATGTGCTCCCATCTTGCACACAGAGATCAGAGGAACTTTTCTGAAGTTCTGTCTATTTTGGGTCCATGAATCAGACTGCAGAGGTCAGATTTGCAAGGCAAACACTTTTCTCCATTTTTCCCATTGAGCTATTTTCATACTTTAGACAGAAGAAGGCAAACCTATTTCAATACTTTAGAATTCTAACTGCAAAATAGAACCTAGACATATTAATCTCTAAAAATAAATATTTAAATTCATTTATATCTGTCTCAGAACACTTAAGTTTTTCACTACATTTTACATTTGCTAGATTATAATGCTCCAAACAGATAAATATTTTGATTAAGAATACCATCCAGCTGTATGATATTAAAACAGAATTCATACCCTCCCTTTTACTCCAAATATTGGTCTAGGAATTTTTTATATGTTAAAAACATCACTGTAAATATTTTTACATAGTTTAATATAATAAATTAATGTTCAACATCACAAAGAATAATTATATTTAAATTTATTTTTTTAGTGATTATGTGTTCCTGAATCTTTTGCTTTCAATAAGAAGTCTTATTTTCATATGGACATGAAAGCAGCAGGAACACAGGCCTTGAAACAGGAATGTGCTTAGTGAGGCAGAGAATTTCCAGGAGGCCCTAAGTGTAGCATGAGGAGCAGAAGAAAAGGAGATAAAGATAAAGCAAAAGCACAAAGCAGAAGTAGGATCAAGATGGAATTCTTAGACTGTTATAAGGATTTTACTCTGGATTGGCACTGAAAAGAGAAGAGGTCTAAATATTTCATAGTCGAAGACAAATATCACAGATGGAAGGAGAGTTACAAACCAAACTTGTGCTTTGAACATGCTAAGGTAAATTGTTGATTGAGCATCCAAGCAGTGATGACTGGAAAAAAGTTAGTTGTAAAGATCTGGACATTAAAGAGCTGTGTGTTTCTGTTTGCCGATATAGATTGGTATCTCATCTCTTAGATATGATGAAAAGTCATGGTCTTGCTTGGGATTACCAGTCATAGAAATCAAAGGACCAGCATATCTAGGAGATAAACATGGATTTGCTACAGGGATTTGTGGAACATTTGTAGAGGCTGGCCCATAAATCTATGTTGGGTAGTTTTCTTCTTGCCAGGGACTTGGATTTGGAGGACATATGGCAGCCAGAGGAGAATGCAAAGTGTGCAAAAGAAAAGCATAACAAGAACTCAAAGACAGATGGAAACCGTCCTGGCTCTGTTGCCTCTGAATTCAGAATTCTGAATTTTGGAGAGGCTTCATCAGGCCTTCAACACATACCTGACCCAGGAAATAGAAAAGCTGAAAGGGATGGGACCATTACAGAATGAGTAGCTATGAAACTAACCCACCAGCTACCTGCTTCCTCTCTCTCTACTTCCTAGCAACTTCCTTTTTGATGTGTCTAACCAGAAATAGATAAGAAACAGAAATCTTAGAAAGGTTGACCACTTGGGGAAAATGACAGGTTGTAAGTCTATCCAAAAGGGCTCAGTACAAACAGAGAAGAGGTAAAGCACACTTCTGAAGTCCTCTGACTAGGACATTTAGACATGAAACGCATAGATGTTTCTAGGAAGATTTTTCAAAAGTAAAAGAAAATGCATCTTTTGTATTATGTCATAATTATTACTGCTTAGAAATAAAATGTTGATGTTTGTCATCTGTATTGTGATTTAGTGGAGATGAACGATGAAGGATGGAAGAATTCTCCTATAGAAAGTACTTATGTCAGATAACATGACAGTGATGTACTATTCATAATAGCCAAATTATAGAAATAGCCTAGGTGCCCATCAATGGATGAGCAGTTAAATAATATGTCATTTCTACACAGCAGAGTTTTACTAAGCCATAAAGAAAATTTTAAGGATATTTTTAAGGTTTTTTTTTTTTTTTTTTTTTTTTGGTAGAGAAATGGATGGGACTGGAGACCAGCCAGTGAAGCCAATAAGCCATTCTCACAAACCATAGCATAGGTTTTTCTCTCATGGGTGGAACCGAGGCAAAAGCAAACTGAAGGAGATGACATTTAAAAGGGATTATTAGCCAGTGGTCATGATGTACAACTTTGAACCCAGCACTTGGGAGGCAGAGACAGGTGGATGTCTGTGAGTTGGACCTGGTCTACAGAGCAAGTCCCAGGACAGCCAGGGCAACCTGGAGAAACCCTGTCTTGAAAAACAAAACAAAACAAGCAAACAAACAAAAAGAGGTGTGGGGCGGGTATTAAGCTTGTGGAAGGGAAAAGATGAAGGGTCTGGGAGAAGGTGGGCAGATAGTGTAAGTACAAAAGCCGAAGTACAGCATACACCTATGTGGAAATGTCATAATGCAACTGCTTATTTTGTAGGATTATTGTGTGTTAGTAGAAAACAAAAAGCTTACATCAGAAGCAATTGTCATTCTGCCACAACAGCTTTGAACCTACTGCATGATGTCTGCATATGAAACCAAATGTATCATTATTATTTTTTGTGGGTCTGTATATCTGGTGGATGTTTGTTTATTTGTGTTTTTCTATTGCTGACATTAAATGAAAAAAATTCTCTCAGAACAAACTTAAGGCAAAGTGTGAGATGAATGGGTGAAGACAGCATATACCCAACATTCTGAAGGATGTTTTTTTTAATCAAAGTTTTAAAGTGGAAAATAGATATCTATCTGGAAAGTAAGTTAAGAATGGTTCATTGTTAAAGTAGAAAATGCAACATTTGAAGTTAAGGATTGTTTCTAAAACAAGTGGAATTATTTAATTCTATAAAAAGAATTAAAATAATACAAGGAATTATGCAGAAGGTTGTGGTAGAAATGGGAAATTCTAGGGGAAACATTTAAGTTGAAAATTTATTCAGAACAAGGAAATTATTATCTGAATTATTTATACCTTAGGTCAACGGTAATATGGTTACATACAAAGAAAAGTATACCACACAGACTTCTGAGAATTTACATTAGAGTATGAGATAACTAAAGGATATATCACATTTTAATGCAATAAAGATGCAAAGGCTCCTTTTTTGAAAACAATTGCTAAAGTAGGCACTTTTGCTTTAAAATTTACAGCACACAGTAAATATTTAATTTGATCTTCACCTTTATTTTTTAAAAATACATTGTTTCTTGAATTTCAGAGCTTATTTATCTTCTTGTAGGAACATAGTGCACTCATTAAATTTTCCTATTTAAGTATTAATGTTTCATATGACAGTTTTTATTGAACTTCTATATAGCTTTTCCTATGAGGCCAAATGATGCACCTTCAGATGATTAAACAACATGTTAAAATCATTGTAATTAGTTCTAACCACAGTTCTATGCATGTGCACTAATCTGTCCTTGGAAACATGCTAATTTCTGGCATCATGTACTATAAAGTCAAACTGTAAATCGAAACAGTCTTTGTGTTGAGAACACTGGGCCATGACACTGTTTGGTTTTATTTTTATTATTTGGCAGGTGAGTGGCATGCCATTGAGGTTTAGGGTACTTGATGCTTCTGTTTTTAGTCTTGAATTATTTATTTCCCATTATAAAGCAGATTACATAAAAAATACATGTGGCAATTGCATATTTATCCCATAGAGGAGTGATACTAGAGATGATGAAGGTATGGACATTGTACTCATGAACCAGGCCTCCTGAAATACAGAGGTATTCAAACTGTCAACATTTCAACCGGGTTTGTTTAGGTTAGCATATTAACCCACATATTTTCATAAGGTTTATTTTTGTGTATAACACTTTAGTTTACGGCATATCTATGCTCATTTTTTAAAATTCTGAGATATTTAGTCAAAATTATTTCTCCAGGAGAAATTGAAGTATTCTTGAACCTTAAATATTCTATTAAAGTATTTAATGCTTGGCTTCTTACCTGCAATTACCCATTCTACCAACCATGAGACATAGCTATGTTTAAAAATATGTAAATTTACATTCTCACTGGACAATTTTTTAAAAGTTTTGTAACAATAGAAACACACACAAAAAAATGAGTGTATAAATATGTTAGTAATACTCAATTTCCTCAATAACTAAAACCACGCAGTACCAGGCTTTGCCTGCACATGGTGCTAGTGCTATGCTCAGACATAACTCTCAAAAATACCTGGCAGTGCAAAATTATCACTCAGCACCCATCTAAAAGAACCTTAACAGGTTTGATTACAAAGGCAGTGTGCCTGAGATCTGGCTTCGTGTGAAATCTGGTTAATCCACAGTAGTGATTTTGCTAAGTTATTTGTAGAAATTACAGTGAAGTCAAATAAAGATGATAGGAAATGATTCTTGAAGATTTCCTCTCCCATCTCTGGATATCTCACTAATAGCTTCACTAGCACTATCATTTAATCCACACATTGTTTTCTCCCATCACTGGATGGTTATTGGGTAATATGTTAAGAAAGTTAAATCCTTGCAAAGAACAACAACAACAAAAAAGGGTCGCAGATTTACATGTGTGTCTGTACTATTCTCTTTGTAATGGTTATTGTAATTGTTTTAAAGTTGAAAAATTACTTTCATAGCCAAAACATGGCTTATTTACTATATCTTGATTTTCCATCACAGTCTTTGCAAATTTTAGTGTTTGTTTCCAATTTGGCAAGGACCCTGACTATAGGAAAATGTTGATTATTTGTTTCCCTAATTTTAAAAAAATAATGGACTGATGATCAGCTTTGTCTTCATGTGGGTCCCGCAACCACTGAGCTGGGGCTGTCCCTGACTCTGTTGCCTGCCTGTGAATCTTATTTCCTTAACTGGGCTGCCTTGTCTGGCCTCAGTTGGAGAGGATGCTCCTAGTTCTGAAGTGACTTGAGTTACCAGGGTGAGTTGGTACCAAGGGGGAACCTCCCCTTTCTCAGAGGTGAAGCAGTGGCGAGTGAGAGGTCATGTGAGGGGCATGCTGGGAGGAGAGGGGGGACTTCTAGACGGATGCAGTTTAAATAAATAAATAAACAATAAATGAATAAAAGTATGAGTGGCCTCAAAGTCTAGTATGAAATTACAGACACAAAGGGTTAGACAAATTCATTGCTAAGTTTATGACATTTATCATTGTTTTCATACTTAGTCTACTTTTAAGCAGACAAAAGTCTTTTGGTTAGTTATTTCAGTAATAATAATATTTGAAATTGTTGAAATTTTTCCCATAAAATATTATAAATATCAGTAACTCTTTATACATGATTTATTTATCTTTAAACCCTTTCTTGAAGATGTCTTTCCCTCCATGTAATTCAATGACATATATGTATATCTATGGGTCCACACAGTACGATATGTTTATAAAAACAATATCCATTATTACCTAGTTATTCTTCTTAAACCTTTCATTTTCTTAGTTACTTTAGAATGAATTTTTTAATAGTTTTCTCTTCCATATTTAGCTCTACTAATTGCTAAGTCAAGATGACTAGTTAAAACACGCCTGCCTAAAATGGTCAATTTTCTGCCTTCTGACTCAGCCAGGGCTGGAGGAACATAGCGGATGATGTCAGTCCCAGGCGATGGTTGTTGAGGGGAGTAGCAAGCACCTAGACAACTTTTGGTTTCAAAACTTATTGCAGTGCATTATTAACATGTCTTAAGGATAAATTACCTGGGGTGGGAGGATTTGGAAGAACCACGGTGATGAAATTTTGCCTCAGTAATTTTCTCTGAAGAGTGAAGGTCCTAGTTGGAATTCAGACTCTGGAATCAGGGTTTACGATGGGAATTGTTCCTTCTTAGAGAGCGTCCCCATAGACAAGCTATTGGCAGCCCTGTCCTAGAGCCTCCTTACATGTAAGAGTCAATGAGAAGGCAATGCCTTGCAAAGGGCTGCTCTCAGAGTTCAATCAGATTCCTCACAAATGTCCCTCAAGTGGTGGCTAGCGTGTAAAAACAACATATGAGCAGTAGTCATTACTTTTACTCTGTGACATCGAACTCAACGCTGTGCACTGAGGACGTTAGCAAAGCCCTAGGTGCAGCTCAGCAGAGACAGTGACAAAGCTGGAAAGGTCACAGACAGATGGCACAGCATGCATGGAAACACCGTGCAAAGTCACTGTGTCGCTTTTGAGTGTGGAGCTCTGTCATTTAAAAATAGTTCTCAGTGACCCATACAGAAATGGAAACAAAACCTGTGTTTAAAAATTAAAAAGCTTCTCAGAATGAGTCACATCCATAGTAATTTCATTTTGCCAAAGATGGGGCATGAATAAACATTGTTCTTTCTTCGATTAAAAGCCATTAAAGACTTGTTTTACATTATAAAATACCTCAAAGAAAATGAAAACAAAGTTTAAGTCATAAGCAAAGAATTTGAAAAATTTTTAAAGGAATTTTTTTCATCCCATTTCCTACTCTTCCTAGTCCTCATTTCCCTCCTTCTTCTCATTCTGGAATGGTTAGACTCAATAAAGGCTGATTTCCTGACTTTTCATCTAAATTCTGACATTAGAATGATACTAGTTAACCTCATTCAGTCAGCTGAGCAGATTGGACCCCGAGTCGGACTAATTGGAGTCTTGTCTTTCCGTCTACCACCAACAGAAACACACATACAGTGGAGAAGAATTCACGCATCTATTTGTCCTTTACATTTTAAGTGGCAGAATGGGGGAGATAGGTAATGTACATCTTGTGAAACAAGACAGCATAAATGAAAGGCCAATAAAAGAATCAACAGGTTTGATCTGTAACATTCAGCCTCAGCAGTGGGGAGCAGCAGCTGCGCCATTGATGAGACACTTGAGATGCTCTGCACTGGAGATCCCTGGCATAGCCTGGCCCAGCACAAGTAGAAGAAGGATTACTGAAGGCAAAATTCCACAGCTACCATAAAGAAATTTTATCTCTAGTTCTGAAGGGGCCCAATACCATTGCTATTGGGATACTATGATCTATTAATAGCTTTAATCATGATGTTCTTGAGGTGTGGTTGCATGTTGTTCATGAATAGATAGTGTTTGTGACACTTCTCAATAGTGTTTGTGTATTTCTGAATACAGTACTCAACTGGAAAAGCTGAAGACACATCCCAACAGTCTAATAGAGACTCCGGAAATCAATTAATCTCTTATTTAGCCTCCAAGTATCCATACTACTCTCTGGCTTTACTAGTGACATCTGCTGATGTCAGTGACAGACAGCAAAGGGAAATGATGGCTTTCTGATGAATTGCCTGCAAGCATATGACCAAAGGAGTAGATAAAGCAGATACGTATTTAGCCAAGGAAGTTGTGCTATGATATGGTACAAAATTTAAAAAAAAAAAAAAAAGCTTAGCATAAGTTTTTGATTCTTGCTCATAGAACATCTGTTGTGTTTCTGAGTAACTTTTTCAGGAAACTGCCTCCAATATGGTGAGTCAATAATCCAAGATGCTTCAGTTTCCTGCCACAGCATTTGTTGTTTAGTCCTCCATGCTTGCCACAAAAAGACCTGAGAAAGCAGAGTTTTATTGGGAGTGTCTGTTCCACTGTCTCAGGCTTGGTATAATACCTATCACATCTGCTTGTATTTCTCTGGTCAAAATTAGGGAAATGTTTACACAAATTACCCAGAGAATAGGCAGACTGACTTTCGTATGTCCAGAAAGAAAGATGGGAAATTCCTGGTTGCATTGAGAAAGTAGAGTCTCCCAAGTTACACAAGACACTTTATAAAAAAGTTATTTCCTGTAGATGAGTACACTGTAACTGTCTTCAGACACACCAGAAGAGGGCATCGGATCTCATTACAGATGGTTGTAAGCCACCATGTGGTTGCTGGGAATTGATCTCAAGACATCTGGAAGAGTAGTCAGTGCTCTTAACTGCTGAACCATCTCTCTAGTCCCACAAGATAATTTTAAACTGTGCAGAGGTATTGTTTCTCAGCATGTATTTGGTTTGGCCTATATTTTGAACATCTTAGTAGCTCATCAAATGCTATGAGGTAAATTGTTTTATTTTATATAAAGTTGCTGGATTTAAATCACCTATGCTATAAAAATAAAAATGGTTAAAAAAGCATCCTGATGTCTAATGTTTGCATAATACTGGTGAAGGGATTTCTGTAAACCAAATTTAATATGTAAATCTTCAACAAAATTGAAAGTTTTGGTATAACAGGAATCTGTTCTTTTAACAGATATTCCATATGATTCACAAGATGGGCCAAGACTACCTCTGTGAAGGATTGTGCTAGAGACCAGTTGATCTTCTGGTCATGAGACTGGGATCCAGTGGTTGACCTATTTACACCAACACACTTTGGAGGGAGCTGGAACTTCTGATCTTAATTCCCCACATCCCACCTTTACCACTTATTTCCATTTGAGATTGTTCTTCATACAGTAAGATTAATATTGCCAGGTGGTGGTAGACTGCCCCTTTAATCTTAGTCCTAAGGAGACAGAGGCAGACAGATCTCTAAGTTCAAGGCCAGCTTGGTCTGCAGGGCTAATTCTAGGACAGCCAAGGCTACACAAACCAACTTTGTCACAACAACAACAACAACAACAACAACAAAACAATCAACATAACAAGAATTACCACCAATGGGAGATTCAGAATGAGATATTTTATTTGACAAGAATAACTTTGTTACTGGCATTGGTTACCTGTGGCAACATAGCTGTTCTGTCAAGGAGCAGCTTCTGTCAAATACCTTCTTGATCCGTGTGTTCTGCCTGAAAAGTACACTTTTAATCCCTCTGTTTGGAATATAAACAAACCCTTATACACACACACAACGATATTTAATCCCACACAATGATAAAGTTAGTTTGAAGAAGGATTCATTCATGTTTGAAATCAATGTCTAATTGAGGGGCTGACAAGTTGATGAATCAGAGAAAGATTTGACAGAGTCAGAGATATGATATACTCAACTCTCACCAAGAAAGCCCAGGGAAGAGAAGATATTTAAGAGCATCACAGGAAGAAGGGTGAGTCAGTGGGGTAGTCAGGGCAGTGAGCGTAGTGCAGTGGAATTAAGTTCATTCATGAGCTCACGCAGTTCAGTGCGGGTCAGCAGAGGCAGCTGAAGCCAGAGAATGAGAAGGAGCCAGAAGATTAGAACAAATTGCCAGAGTTAATTTGAGGCTAAGCAGAGCAATTCAGCTAGAAGCTGAGAAAAGCCAGATTGAAACAGTAAGCTTGGAAAGGAGTCGGAGCCAGAACAGCTGGATTGAAACAGTTATCCAGAGTTCAGGATGAACTAGAAAGGGTGAGCTCATTCATCAGTAAGCCTCCAAGACAACAGATACATCAGGTTAATAAAAGATTCATTTACAGTTACAGTTCTCCCACATCTTTATATTGCTCAGATTGGTAGCCTGTAGCACCTCAAATCAAACATGGAATCATCAGATACTGCTATTTATTCAAAAAACCCACAAGGGACACATTACTTACTATTGAATTTATTTTGTTTTATTTTTTCAATTTCAAAATTTTCCAAAGTACATGGGATTCTTCCAAGTATTGTGCCTTTCATGTACTGGTATGTCTATATTATTCTTGGGTTGTATGTAATTACTTTTTAAAAAAATCCACTGCCCAAAATGTCATACTGAAATAAGAATCTGAATAGCAAACCTACTTCTGAATTTCTGAAACTAATTATTCTTAGTTTCTTTCACAAAGTTCATGGTCAATTTTGTCTCAGAGACTATTCCAAAGGATTGTCTAAAAACACATGGAGGAATCTGAGAGCTTCATGAGTGCTAGATGTTTAGCACAGTCATTTTAATTATTAATTTATTTCACATTATCTGTATGTTTTCCATAACACACACAGAAAGAATTAGAAGGAACACACAATACAAATCTGAAAAGAATAAAACAGAGCACATTTTGTTGTGTTCAAAGGAATGGATTACTTTGTGGTAAATGCTTGAAATTGCCCCCTCTGCGAGGAAACGAGAAATTTTAGTATCAATAGTATTTATTCTCCCGTTTACTTTGAGTCTTTTTTTAAAGATTTATTTATGTATGTAAGTACACAGCTGCTCTCTTCTGAGCACTCAGAAGAGGGCATCAGAAGAGGGCATCAGATTCCATTACAGATGATTATGAGCCACCATGTGGTTGCTGGGAATTCAACTCTGGACCTTTAGAAGAACAGTCAGTAAGCTTAACCACTGAGCCATCTTCCAGCCCCTTACATTTCAGTCTTAATGAAATAGCTATGATGGCCTTGCCTTAACCCCATTGCAAACTTAGGAAGATGTCAGTTGAATAACGATACTAATTTTAGTAATTAACGCACAGACCCTACATTTACTTTCCCTGCCCTTCAATAATGCTGATAAAGTTGTTATCTATGTTCTAGTTACTTGGATTCTGGTACAAAGTGAAAGGATTGTGAAGTTACAGTATGCCACAGTTAGGTCTATAGCTCATCTTCCTGTCTTTTGTTCTTTTTTTTTTAAATATGCAAATGCCTATAAAGACCACCCCGTGTTAAAAGTCTACATACTTCATGTTGTTTCAGTGTTAAGTACTGTTTAGAGTTTGTTATCTTTTGTGAACCCTGCAAATCTAATTATTTATAATCTCCAGTGACATTTACATTTTGCTAAATATACTCTGCTTGTATAAGGACATGTCATCCTTTAAACATGGGTAAAGAATGCCTGGATGTACTTTTGGATATATAGAATGTAGGATATTGGAATGACCTAAGTTATCCTTTTATTATAATCAAATAATTTTAAGCACATAATTCTGACAACTTGTCCATAGCCATTGCTATATATAATGAAGAATAAGAAGAAAAATATCATCATAGCTAATATCCTTTGTTTACCATTTAACTCTCAGCTGTCAGACCAAACAGCTATTACAGCTCATTGCTGTCTTGAAATAATACAATTCATTTCCATGCCATCAGCTCTAGAATGTTTGGTTTAGTTTTAGAAACTGATTGAAAGTAGATTGAAAAGCTGACCTATTGTGTTAAGTTTATTTACATAAACATGGTGTCATGAAAATAAACTCTGAGAATGCACAACACTGACTTCCAAGGTACTCAGAATCTTCTGTTAATGCTTGCGCTACCCAGACCTACCAAGTAGAGAGTCTCAACTTTACCTGGAGACATCTCACTTGGAAGACCAATACCTTGACATTTAATCTTTCTTAAATGTGAGGTGAGATATATGCTTTAGCTTTAGGAAAATTAATCTACAGCAGATATTTTTTCATACTAACCCATTTATGAAACGATGGAAAAATGACATTGTTGCCCCTGGCTCTTGAAATACACACTTCCCTCAAAAGAGTCAAAAGTAACATGTCTAAGATGGAAAATACAGAAAGCTGGAATTGTGAACAAGGTTCTGTGGAAACAGTGAACAAATTAATTTGGCTCCTGGATAGTGGCAGATTTAGATGGTGGATTTGTTCAAAGACCACTCTCGGTGAATGAGCATTTCAAAGTCCTTCCTGAGGCCATGGCTCAGCCTTTCACACGCTCAAATAATCGGAGTATTCTGCAGGTCTTCCTGGCCCCGCCCCGTCAGGGTGAGGACCTGTCTCCTTAGCCGGGCGGGCGGGTCAGAGCCGGGGAGATGCGGCGAGGCACGTGGGCTGGAGACACTTCCTAGAAACGCGCGCGGGCTCAACCCTGCCTGAACTTTCCTGTAAACAGAGCGCTGACAGGCGGCATCCCCGCTGGGTGGATCCCGCGCTCCTGGCGCAAGTGGCACTTCTTGCTTCTAATTATCCAGAGGAGAGGCGAATACGAACTGGCTGCTCGGCAAGTCAGTGCAGGAGGCTGACTTCTGGGAGGCTTGCGGGGAGGCTGGGGGAAGAGCCGGGGGAGGCTGCTGCTCTGCTCCGGCTGTTTTCTCAATGAATAGCTGGCGGGGAGACTGAAGCTAGCCACAGCCTCCTCCTCACTCCGCGGCTGGGTGACGGCGACAGCTCCAGCCGGGACCTGGGTCTCAAGACGCGCTCCTTGGAATCTCCTCTTGCTCCGCGCTTCTAACCCACCGGACCCCGGGACAGAAAGGCTTTGTGGATCCAAATATTGCCTGGCAAATGGCACTTGGGGATGGTATTTTCTGGTGACAACCCCTTCTGTTTGTGACAAAGCCTGTCGCCCGCAGTTGCCCCTGGAGGGAAGTACTAAGTAAAACTCAATCCTCTCTTAAAGTGTGGTTGCAGGGGCTAGAGGAGAGCCAGCACGCACCATGGCACCGGCCGGACACATCCTCACCTGGCTGTTCTGGGGTCACCTGCTGGAACTCTGGACCCCAGGTCACTCCGCGAACCCCTCCTACCCCAGGCTACGCCTGTCACATAAAGGTAGGTTACCTTTCCTTATCCTTTTGTTAGGAAAATGCCCAAATGGAAAGTCACTTAACACAGCTCCGTGATCCCCTCCAAGACCCCCAAAGTGCACCTGAAACATATTGCAACGCTCACCCAAGGCTTGTAAGCACCTCGAGGTAACATATCCTACCTCGTCTGGAAAAAGTGTTAAAGCTCATGCCAACTTGGAGGTGTTATTTTTTGCCCGAGAAATATCAGATATTATTCTGGAGAAGTTCACTCACCGCTGTGCGGAACTGAGAAGGTGGGGCTCAGGTGCTAATAGCTGGAAAGGGTAAATTCACCCAGTGAGCTGGAGATACCGAAATACCTCTACTTGTGCATTATGAGAGGTATATGGGACAGGCTTTAAAAGTAAAGGCACACGTTGTCGTTGCTGCTGCCGTTGCTGCTGGGTGTTTTGTTTGTTTTCTTTATAATGAGATTGAGAGGAGAAAAGAAAATTCCTGAGGAAAAAATGGTATCATCCCCGTGTAATTAAAATGACTAACAAATAATACAAATTAGCCTTCACACTGACTTGGTTATTAGAATATTTGAATGTGTGGCAAAATAAAGTAGTTTTTTGGCAATTATGGTAAAGTGACTTATAATGATTGAATATTACTAGCTGTTTCTTTTAAGTGTGCATCCATCTGTTTTTGCTGAATGTTTAGCAGAGTGTTTATTTTATTCTGCACACAGCTCCATCATATTCATAAATAAATGATCAGAAGATAGGTTTTTGCATCAGGACCAGTCAATGCCAATCATAGTCCTGCCACCAAACAAATAAGGAGCAAAACCTGTTTTAAGAGGAAGTGATTTTGTTGACTTAAAAGGAATTTGGAATAAATTATTGGGAATGAAGTATTCATTACCACCACCAATTAAGACGGAGAACAGATGCAATAATAAGGGTTACATAAGAGCCATTTTATTCAACCGAGTAAGCTTTTAAATTGTCTTTCACTGTGGAAAGAACAGAACCTGTGTTTCAGAATACAAGATAAGACCCTTTAGCAGAGGACGGAAGCAGAAGCTCTGCGGTTTGTTTGACATAAGTGACCCTTTTGTCTTTTTATTGGACAGCAGCAAATGTAATGGTGACTGTAGAAATTTCTCATCCTAATACTTAAAATTATAGATATCTGCTTGATTTAAATAATGTTCTTGTAACATTCTGTGCTAGGTACCCAAATGTATTAAGTCCACAAACAGACACATTTGTAACATAGTGAGGATGTAGTGTCCTGAATTAGCTCATGCCTTTCCATTTGGGATGATATATTGTGATGGATAGCAACGTCTCTATTTCTAAGAAGTTATAACCAAATATATCAAAGTGCAAAATTCGATGGGCTGGACTATGGAGAATCGAGGATGCCAGAAAAGAATAAGTTGATTCTGTATCTTATGAGTGGTATTTATCCTAGAGCTATTATGAATGAGTTATTTCTTCCTCGTGTATTTTTCTGAGTGCACACTGTTGTTATATATGAAGGCTACAGCTCTTCATATTGATTTCATGAGAAAAACCCAATCACAAAACTTACAGGAAAAATGTATGGGCTTGGGAAGTACACGGTTAAGTGAGGTGAACCAAACTCATGCAAGAAAGCACTGCATGTTCTTTCTGAAATGTGGATCCTAGCCTATAATCTATGTACTGTGTGTATGTAAACAGCGAGCAGGCATAACTAACTCTAGGTGTAGTGCAAGACTTAGAGCAGAGCAAGGAACAGTGACATTAGGTAATGAGGAAGGATGGGATGTGGGCAAAAGGACACATGAGTCATGAAAGGATACAGGCCTTGTTTTTCTCCCAGTTTCAACTTTGCCATAGTTTTTCTTTTTTTCCTTTCCTTTTTTTTTTTTTTTTTTTTTTTTTTTTTTGTGGTAGATAACTGAATAAAAATGTAGAGAAAAAAGAAGGTAAATGGACAGGTTGTTGGTTTTGGCATTCTGTTGTTTTGTTAAGCCTTCTATTAACCTTTATATCTCAGACCGTCTTAGCTCTTGATAGCTCAGTGTATGTTTTCCAAACTGCCTCATTTGATTTTGCACAAGAGAGCTTATAATTTGGTCAGCGTACCAAAATTCCATGGTACAGTCAATCTCATTTAAATATATTTTTTTTGATCATGCTCATCTTCAAGATGTCTCTCTTAGTCAGGGAAATAAGTGTGACCGATTTTATGAGTCATGTCATATGTTGCAGAGAGGACCTGCATGGATTTGTGTGTACTAGACTGAAAACTCTCACAGGATTTCTCTTTGGCATTTCTTCTCCATTTATCTGGACTGGCTAAACAGACACTTCTACGATGATAGCTTTATATGAAGACAGTGTAGTGATATCTTCAAATAAAATGTTCTTACTTGTGGTGAAATTTAGTTGGGATAGTTAGTGATGAGATCACACCAGAGAGGCAACCTAGGGCAGCACATGGTTGGTGTACCACAGGTTCCTCAGTGACAGGGAAAGCAGGAATGTCAGAGCAAGGACATCTAGTTCAGTCAGCACAAAAGGAACCATTCTCTACACTCTGGAATTCGGTAGCCGTTCCAAGAGTCTTCACATATTAGGAACCATGCAGTGCAGGTTAGTCTTCTGAAGTATTGAATGGGGACAGTAATTTAGGTTTTTCAGTAGCAGGAGGAGTTAAGTGATTAATATTACCAATCGTTGTTCAGTCTTTCAGAGTAAGACATACAGGTGGAGGTGACACAGCACCACTGTGCTGATGCCTGACCCTATGGAGTGACAAGGTCAGCGCCCTAGAAGAAGCGTCCATCATTCCTCTCATGGCAGTGGTCTATGCCATGTGGGAGAAGGGCAGTTAGTTTTCTTCTACTCTCAACTTCTAAGAACAACAACAAATACACACTCACACACACACACACATACACACACACACACACACATATATATATACACATATATACGTATATTCCTTTTGAGAAGGAGGAGGTTTAGCTGTCATATACAAAGCTTGAGTTAATTTTTAGAAAAGTGTATTCACAACATGCCTAGAGACCAACTGGTCCTTTCATTTTCTTTTTTTCATTTGCTATCTCTTCTTCTCTACTTCTGGCAATGGTCTGCTCTTAAATAGGCCTTTGCAGAAGAAGGCATCTAAGTAGAAAGGCAGTACTGGATAGAGAGCACCCTCTAGCTAGTTTCCAAGCATTCTTCAACTGTGATTGGATGGTCCTCCGTCCAACTTATTATTTAGAAAATGTGTCAATTTGGGGCAAATAGAGGACACGAAAGGACAAGGCAACTACTATTCTGAGAATACATGTATCTCTTGATGAGTTTTCTAAGTTTAGTTAACAAGTTAAAACATATAAAAAAAATTAGGTGGCAAGTCGCTATCTCCCCCTGAAAGAATTTTTTAGTCAAGATTTGAGTTGAGGTTGACTATATAAGGCAAAAGGTTTAAAGTACAAGGGTAGTCATGTGTTGTGTGCATCATAGTTCTTTATTCTAGCTAATGAGCCTAATATTGGTGAGATTAATGGAGAATGAACTCTCTGTTCAAAGAGTTTTCTTAAAAACTGTTTGTGATTCTCCAGAAAGAGCCACTGGAAAGAATGAGGAGGCGCCCTGGTGAACTGAGTTGCTCCATGTTGGTATCTGTTTTTTCCTTATCTGTCACCATCCTGCATTAATGAGGTTACTGGGAAGGCAAAAATAACCTTCTCAAGAATGGGAGTTGAGAGAAGGAATAAACAAAAAAACAAATTAGCAAAGAACCAATCACGAGAACTGTAGAAAGTCCCAGTCAACTGAGACTCCAATCAAGGACAGTCAATTAGTCGAGTCTGGAAGATAGGAGTTCAAAGTCCCCCCTGAGGAATGACAGTCACAGAAGACACAGAGAGTGATTGCTTCAGCAAGACAGACTTCTCCTAGGATGTTTGGGGAAGGGGCAGTTAAGCCAAGATATGTTGACATTATAAATGGGGATTTAGGCTTTGAATACATACCCATGCACATAAAACTTGAAAGTGTTAATCAGTATGTCTGTATTCAGTCATTCTAACTCTGTATGAGGAGCTTCCACTCCATGTTCTATTCTTTCTCATAATAATGGCGGCTCCTGAATCAAAGTGAAAAGTACTGATTGTCATGGTGCCTTCCCTGCATATTCCACAGAGGTTAGAGAGGATCAAGTGTCACCAAAATATTTGTGAATGTTCTTTATAATCTAAAATTGTGCCCATTATTAATAGTTCTTAAGTACTACTGTGAGTTGATTATTTTGGAGTTCAGCATGTTCTAAGGCTAGTAATCCTAGAGAAAGGTAGGGACTTAGCTATGGGCAAGTGTTAAAATAGTGCTGCCCTACAAGGAAGAATTAGGTCTAAAGTAATATAAAAATGTTGTGGTTGGTCCTCATGGGCCATACATTCTAAATGCCACCATTATACCTTTGACCCTTAGTTATGCTGGCTTCGAGGATCATTACTCCATCTTCATTCTCAACATTTCATGGCCAATATTTGCTCACATTTTAAAATTCTTTACATTTATCAAACCAGGGCATTAAAATACAATGTTAAGAAAAGCTTTATGTGAATGTCCCAGAGACTGGTGTTTATTTTCTATCCAGAAAAAAATAAATAAATAAAACAAGGCAGTGATTAAGCTGGTGTTTTAGGAACCCAGCTCAGAGTTTTGGTTTTAGCCAGTAACTAAGCATTATCAATAGTGATATTAGTCACACATCTCTGGGTGTTAATAAATAAAAACTGGTCATAAGGCATGATTCATAACCACAGTAGTTAAATAGGACTGGGGAGTAAACATTCACCCACATGCCAGACTCCATTAGGGAGTGTTGGTGAGAATTAAATGATGGTTTTATTAACCAATAGTTTATGGTAAGAAATAAACATGGAACAAAATGTGAAGAATTATAATATGTCTTGTGGAGTTGGACTTACAAAAAAAAAAAAGCTTTCTAAGAGGAAATCTATGTAAGGGTGTTTTCTTTCCTGACTAATGATTTCAAGACATCTTTTGGGACTGAGAACTTGCCTTCTTGTGATGAGTCTGCCATGGTCAAGACAATTATTATTCAAGAACAGCTCTGCTTATTTAAGTTCTCATGTGTAGATCAAGATCTTCCCACCTATTACCTGGGTGCTCTAACCTGTAATCTTACAGGTTAAATCCCAATGCCCCCCCCCCCAAATACCAAAGAATCCACTGATTTACATGAAGTTTGTTTTTTTTTTTAAACTGGAAAATGAATTTCCACATCTATAGCTGGTACCTTCCTTGCATCCTCAAGGGTCTCTGCTCTCTGCCTAAGGGTTTAGCAGTGCAGGAATGGTAAACAGGACAAGTGCTTTAGGCTCAGGCATTAGAAAACACTCTCACATTCTTATTCTGATTGCCTTGATCCCCTAGGTTTTGACGAAGCATGCCTAATTCAAATCTTGCTTCTGGTTCAGAGGCTTGAGCAAGTCACTTATGTTTTGTGATCACGAGCCCTCTCTCTTTTAATGCATTGCAGCATTTAATTTGCAGATCGGGATGGATCAGGGAAGATGATACAAATCGATATGGCCCAATACTTCACCCTTAGGAGGCCTTTCAAAAAGAATTCAGTGAACCAGAAGACACTTGAGGGCATCTTCTATGCTGGTTTCCTTTCTAGGTGTAAAAGGAACCATGAGCAAAACTCTCAGCCTCCAGTTTAAAATAAGGGAAGATCCCTACTCATCACCAGTTTTTCCTAAAAGCAAGAGTTTTCTTTCAAGGCCTTGTGACCACTCTAGGTGACTACAAATTGTAGGCAGTGTTGGAGTCCCTTGCATTTATAAGTTACTGTAGAATTCCTTTGTTAATAATTTAAAGGAAGCTGGAACTTTACCAGCTGGCACCTGGGAGACAACAGATCAACTCCTAAAAATACCTACCTAACAAAGGTAATTGTTGGCCAGCCATTGTAAAGCACAATAGAGCTGATATTACAAAAGCCAGACCACACCGAGCAATGTAGTCTAAACAGTGTCCGGTAGGCGGCTATCAGCTCAGCATGTGTTGTTTGCTTTGAAAGTGAAAGAGAACTTTCTGCTCTGTCTTTTCTGGTACAAACAAGGTAAGGTTTGATGAAGGGACAGGACTCACTCCTTACACTGAGCTGGAATTCCATGAATGCCCATTGCCTTACAAGCAGGCTAATTGTCTTAGACACTGATTTCCAAAGGGGAGTGTAATGGGATGGGGAGAGAAGGGTTCCAAGGAAACTGAGGCATCCTGAGTGACTGTTTACGGCTCCTCCAATAAAGAATACTTTAGAAGAGGGGCTTAGCCTGGTCTTTCCGTTCACCTCCTTTATCCTTGGTGAGTGAAACAGCAGGGCTTCAGGAAGTCCTTAGGAGGCATCTCTCATTTTCCCATCTATGCGCAACCTTCTATTTTTCTAAAAAACACTGTTTTGAATGCTTGTGCCAATCTTGAGTGATGACACACCTCCTCTTTTTTGCCTGACTTGTTCCTGCGCATCTCTCAATGTGCATCTCTCTCCCAGCTCTTTCCCAGAGAGCGAGATTCCTTTTCTCTTCCTGACTTTAGGCCAAAGAAATGAAGAGAAAACAACCTGAAGTGGATGAAATGTATCCATTCATTCTCAGTTTACCTTCAAACATCATTTAATTTTTTTTTATCCAATTTGATAAGCAGAAAGCAAGGACTTTTAATTAGAAAGAAATTACAATTATTAGGTACTCAAAATTTGCCGAAATGCATCTTATAATGAAATACACACTATACAACCGGAAGTTGGCCTGCTCTTCAGGGTCGTAGCTGATGCTGGAAGGTGATGTGGGACCGAGGCAATGGGAGTGTAGGGCGGGGCCGATTAGGATAGGATGCTGAACTTGTTAATTGACACAATCCGTAGTTACACTTGAGTTAGGTGAAAGACAGACTTTTATCAATCCAAGCCTACCAACTTCGATGCTCTCTGTGTTTTGAGCTTTCGCTTGGGAAAACCAGAATTAAAAGAGGGTTGAGCCAGAGGTTATTGTGGGGGCGTAGAGTTTCTAAGAATAAATCCCACTGGTGATTTCAGGTAGCCATAGCTCCACAGCCAGATATAGCAGCAACGAAGATAAAGAGAAAAAAAGAGAGAATGGCAGCCAGCCGGGCCTCCTGACCCGTCCTCTCCTGGAAATGAGGGAAATGAAGAGGCCTTTAAATTGTGAGTTCAAAACATACTGTAGATCAAAAGGCCAAAACAAAACGTGCTCACAAAGTCGCTCCCAGCTTTTTACTGCTCCTGATTGCTCTTTTCCTGAGTGAGAAGTTTACTGTAGACCACGTGCTGTCTCAGGCCCCGCCCAGCTTCTCAGATGCAAACTCTTTTCTTCTCCCGGTAGACCTCCCTGTGTGTTCGATTTCTCCAGAATCCTTAAAACCTACACACCTGGGAAACAGGGTGCTATATTGGGACCTGTACAGATGAATGAGTTTTAAGTTTCAGGATTTGAACTCACAGTGCACCTTATTTAAGCCTCGCTCTTCTTGTAAGTCTCCGAGCTCTGAGTCTTATTTTCCTCAGCATTAAAAAGAAGCTAATGGAAGTGTTCTGTCCCTTGTGAGCCTCACAGAACAGCGGATCACAACATGGAGATACAACTTGATATTGTGACCTTTATACTGTTCCTTAGTTTATAGAATTTTAAATGTCTTTAAGCGACTTGAAGTCAAGGGAGAATATCTGTGATGCAATTTTATAGTGAATAAAGTTATTTATTCAAGTCATTTTTTTGAAACCTGCAGGTATTGAGTAGGTGGTTACTATGGTGGTTTTGTTTGATTTCAAACAAAAAACATTTTTAGTTGGCTTCCATACTATGGTCAAAGAAAAGCCAACTTGATTTAAGGTTACTGCTAAATACAGTATTTGTTTGTTTGTTTGTTTGTTTTAGTTTGTGACAGGGTTTCTCTGGGTAGCCTTGGCTGACCTGGAACTCACTCCATAGACCAGGCCTTGAACTCACAGAGGTCAACATGCCTCTGTCTCCTGAATGCTGGGATCACCCAGCTAGTATCTTCATGTTCAAACTGTAGGATTGGTTATGCTAAATCACTCATACCATTCCCTGATCATTTTTAATTAAACATGATGTGTATGCATTTATTAATCACAGGGTAGTATATAGATATGTTTTATTCATTACTGATGTTGGAGATTGGGGGCACATATCACTATATTACCTTCAGAACTTTAGTCCGTTTTGGAGAAAGAAGCATTCTGTGAAATCCCAGGGCATGCATATCTCACAAAGATACATTTTCCTGGGCCAGTGATGGGCAGTGTCACCGCTATGTAATCCCTGTGCTCTGAATCTTGGTCTCTTGGAAAATTTATAACCATTCAAGGAAAGTGGATTCATTCAATACCATCTTCTGTGAATATTTGTTGAGCTTTATCAGTATTTTTGAGACTAAGCACGTGGCTAGGATTTTAGAATGTAAGGAAGCAGTTTATTAATATAAATGGTATGCTGAATAAGAGGGAGGGAGTAAAGGTTTATCAGGTGACAACTAAGGAAATCTAAGCACAGTATGGATTTTAGTTAGTAATTATACGTCAATGTTGGTTCATTAGTTGTGATAATGCTACCATTAGGTACATTGTTATTAAATGGAAAACTGGGTCTAAGCCTTATGGGAAACTTGTATATCAGTTTCAAAATTAATCTTCCTGTAAACCTAATATTATTCTAAGATAAAGTTCTCTGTCTGTCTGTCTGTCTCTCTCTTTCACACACACACACACACACACACACACACACACACACACACAGAGCTGTACATCAAACCTGATTTCCAGGAGGACTAAGATGTATTTGTAAAGACACTTACAATGATAAAACAAGACGTCTTAATGTATTGAGAATTAAGATGAGGTCTAAGGAGACAGAGCTTTGATTGACAGGGGGGCTGGAGCTTCATTTGCATACACTGCATTCATTGCATTGCACCAACCAATGACTAGTGGGTGGTGGGCGGGGAAGAACCGACAAGCCAGTCACAGGCATCGTTTTTTTCTAACTTCTGGTCCCTGTCTGTGACCCAACAGCCGTCCCAGTCTACTGAATGATTGTGTCAGAGACACACTCCTCTCGATGTCTACTTACCTATTTTCTCGTTTGTACGTTTGCCACACACACAAGTATCACCTGTGTCATTCGCTCAATCACTCCCCCCCACCATGTCTGTGAAAATTTGAGAACTTTTCATTTATTTAGTATGAGGGATATATAATTAATGAAAATTCAGGTATATTTGGAAATTTAAAAAAAAACTTTAGTTACATTTATTTATTTATTTATTTATTTATTTATTTATTTACAAGTGCGGGCTTATTGCTATGACCTGTGTGTAGAGGTCAGAGGACAAATTAGGGGAGTTAAGTTTCTCCTTCTACCATGTGCTCCTGGGAATCCTACTCGGGTTATTAATGTTGGCCACTTGTATTCCTGGAGCAATGTTGCCTGTTCTGATTGTGAAACTTTTTTGGTAGCAGTTTTTATTGTTTACTTTGCCTCTAGTGAATGTTAGTTATGCAATATGATTTATTACATATTGTAATGCCTATGATATAATTGCTCTACACAATGCCATTAATATTACCTATTTAATTATTTGGCTGGATGTCACTTATAAATGTGTTCATATCAGACATCACAGAAAATAAAATGATTGGGCTCGGGAGCCATCAGTGAAAGAAAAGATAGGAAAATTGACCTTTTACTCCTTCTTCAAAAGGGTTTCTTTTAGGGCTGGGGAGATGGCTCAGTGGATAAGAGCACTGACTGCTCTTCTGAAGGTCCTGAGTTCAAATCCCAGCAACCACATGGCAGCTCACAGCCATCCATAATGAGATTCGATGCCCTCTTCTGGTGTGTCTGAAGACAGCTGCAGTTTACTTACATATAATAAATAAATCTTTTAAGAAAAGGGGGTGGGGGTTTCTATTTCAATAGTTCTGCAAAGGACCCCAAAGTGCATTGAAACAATCCAGAATACACTTGGAAGACGACTATATCTGAGGTTTGCACAGAAGCAGTCTGAACACATGTGGGCTACAGAAGTGGTTCCTTCAGTTGCTCACAGGCTCTCATTTGTTCCAGTTCTATCTCCCAATTCCAACGCATCGATTGCCACATGGATAAATCCCCAAGAAACAGATACAGAGAATCAGTAAAAGAGGGCTGCAGAGATGGCTCAGCGGTTAAGAGCACCAGCTGATTTTCCAAAGGTCGTGCATTCAGTTCCCAGCAACCACATGGTGGCCCACAACCATCTGTAATTGGATTTGATGCCCCCTTGTGGTGTGTCAAGGACAATGCTCATACACATAAAATGAATAAATGAACCCGTGACTTCAGCTCAGAAGTCACTGGAAAAGAGCAGTAACTCATTCAATGCTTTGAACACTGTCCTTCGTGGACCAAAGCAAAGCATTCTGTTTTGTTTTGATTGTGAGAGAATATTTGATGCGTAATTTGATCATGTTGTCCTTGATTTATCATTATAAAGTTCTTAAAAGAAGATATTGAGATGGAAAAGTGATTGTTATGGTTGAACAGTATACTGTTTTTGCAAGCTAGTACCTCGTAAATATAACTCATTTCTCATCCAAATTTAAGAACTTATATGAAATTGTCTAATATTGTATAAAATAAAACATCAAGAAATAAATTTGTACTTAATAATCATAGTCAGCTGAGAACATATTTCATTATCTTTAATCTCTTTTTCTTTTTTTTAAATACCAGATTGATTAAGTACAATCTACTTAAATATGGATAGAAACTAATGGATCTAACCAATTTAGAAAAAGTGTACATTTTTTTCCATTCTATAAAGAGTAAATAAACGTAGAATTGGGAATCATTTGATTAGTTTTAGAAGTTAGAATAAAAGACTTAAAATAAATAAGTAGCTGATACAATCATTTTGTTTCTAAAATGTTTGTGTGTGTAGGGGATGGTTTGGAGAGAACGCTGGATTTCTATGGGTGAATATATGTACTTGTGCATATGTTCATGGAGGGCCAGAGGCTGACCTTGCCTTGCTTCCTCAGGAGCCATCTATCTACCTTGTTTCTTGAGACAGGGTCTGTAATGTGTCTGGATCTGGAATATATCTAAGATGGCTGGCCAGTGAATTGAAAGGATTGTCCTATCCCAGTCATCTTAACATAATTACAAATAGAGTCACCACACCCAGGTTTTGTATGTAAAGTCTCTGTGAATTTGAGACATTCCCTGGTCTACCTAGCACCTTCCAGGCTGCTATCTATGTATGTATGTATGTATGTATGTATATATGTATGTATGTATATATGTATGTATGAATCTATCTATCTGTCTATCTATCCATCCATCTATCTCTATAGAAAATGTAAAACCTCCATATATAGGCAGCTTTTGTATGTAAAGTCTCTGATTTTGAGACATTCCCTGGTCTACCTAGCACCTTCCAGGCTGATATGTATGTATGTATATGTATGTATGTATGTATGTATGTATATACGAATCTATCTATCTGTCTGTCTATCTATCTATCCATCTATCTCTATATAAAATGTAAAACCTCCATATATAGGGAAGATTTTGCAAAGGATAATGGAAGGTAAAAATGACTGAGAATAATTCTCTATTATTGATGAACATGTAATAGTTTTTCACTCATCTTAGGTGGACTCACAAAATCCATGAGCAAAAACAACAAAAGTGAAGAAAGGAAAAAACAATTCTTTTCAAACTTAACACTGTAGCATTGTGTGTGGTGTCTGTTTTTTCTGGCTGGGTGAAGAGTATGGGCCAAATTTGCAAAATCAGGCAGAATGAACACCAAACACTGAGCATGGTGTCAACGTAGAATCCGGATTGATGTGAAATAATCATACTTATTCTTAAAAGACAATATCAATAATAATTAAAATGTAGATTGAAAAGAAAACTAAAGAAAATTTCAGTCAAATGTTAAAAGTTTTACTTAGCAAAACATTCAATTATCTGTATCATTGTATATTTTCTCTAAAGATGGATCTCAAACTACTTCCCTTTTATTGTGTCCAGAAAGGAAAAAAGTGAAAGAAGATATAAAACACTGGAATGGATTTCACAACCACTTAAAATATCAATTTCAATGCTAATTTGTTAGAGTCATGAGAAATGAGTGCTTAAACTTCTATGATATTAATATACTTGAATTTTCTTATAATTTTCTATAGAAAATCTCAAAGAATTATAGGAAGGAGAAAATATTATTCTTTAGTTAATTATAATTCCACTTAACAGAAATAAATTTATCCCCATCATTATATCTCTCACTTAAAGACAAAGGTTATGCGTTGGACATTGCTTTGACAGATTTTCTTTATTACCATTTTTTTTCACTCAATCCACAGTATGTATACCCAAATTGAAATCAGATGTATCATTAGGATTGTACAAAGACTTTTCATATTTGAAGGGGAAGAAAAGACAATCATTTAAATCTTAATAATAAATAAAATTGAAAAATAAAAAGAAATAAACTGGGGAAATCCATATCAATGTCTTTACGTTAGAAAGGAAATAATTGCTTAGACAGACATCAGATCCTTTATAATGCTGTAAAATAAATATTATACTAGGATTTTATTACGTGCAGTTTTCTTTGAGCATACATAACTACCTTTACTAGACAACTGCATCTCTGTGTTAGTTAACATGCAATACCCATCGCATGTGGTTCTGGATTAGGAATGCTCATTTGCGTTTTACCTCTCATTTATTTCCACTGGATTATAGGGCAAACCTCGGTGCTGCTTACTGTTGAATGTCTGCATAGAGATCAGTAATGAACAGGGAGTTGCTATTGGTTTTAGTTCAGTGAGTGGTGGGGAAAGCTCTGGCCAGCAAATGCCCTCCTGGGTACGCTCCTGAGAATGCTTTGTCAGTACTGAGATTTGTTGTAATGTCGTCATTGTAGCATCCTGCTCCTGAGCCCACCCGCACCCCACCTCCCAGAGTTCCATTCATACTGCTGGCCCCTGAAACTGCCCTTTGTCTTCCCAGCCTGCTTGCCTACTTTACAAATAAGCCCAGCTGCTCCTGCAGCAGGTTGTTTGAGCATACTCCCCCGTCCTGCTCTCCAGGAGGATGGCAGCAGGGTAAAGAGTAACAGCTGGGATTGGCTTACTCCGGCATCCAAGTAATTTGGGGTGGGTCCATTCCTAACTTTATTTCATTCAGATTTATAATCTTTCCTTCTGTTGATCATTACAGAACAGATAAATGGTTATTTTCCCAAAACGTTTTTCTCATCGGCCAATATATCTGTCCATTCAAGACGGGGAAAATGACATTGTTTTACAGATAGTTCTCTTCATCCCTATTTAAAGACTATTTAGAAAACAAACGAGGGAAAATGTATTAGTTAGACTGTTACACATCGTAAACAGCAGTTGTTTCATTGGTCGGATAAGGATTAAATGAAAGAATTTTTAATGGATTCAGAGTAGGGCTTGACACTTAGAAATTGCTAAGTTGGCATTTGATAGGAAGGAAACAGAGACTGGGAGAAGGGCGAGAAGAGAGGAGGGAAGGAGGAGCACAGGGAGGACCTAAACTGAACGGGGAGGGGGGAGGGAGGGAGAGATGGGGAGCTGAGTAATCACTGCAGGATTGAAAACCTAATTGTACTTAGGCATATACTTAATGTTTTCTTTATCTTCTTCAAAAGTAAAGTAAAATAAAATAAAATCACAAGTGGAAAAACGGCATTGCTTTAGGAAAGCTTTTATACTTTAACCATGTTGAGGAAGTTTCTGAATGTGTCAAGTTCCTGATTACTCTCCATTTCGCATAGTGACAAGGTCTGTGGCCACTCAAAAATGGCCAGGTGCCCACACACTTGCCATTTGTGTTTTTGTTCAGTGTAGCTTTCATGTCTAGAAAGCAATGGCCTCCATAGTCTGTAATGTGAATTATTGCTTCTTAGGTCACGCCATTCCATTTTAACTTGTCTTTTAATGTCTCCAGGACACGACTCTTGCCAGGTTGACAATGTAGAGTTCCTTGCTGCGGCCTCCTTCTCATGGAGATTACAGACATTGTCCACGCTCAGGTCCTGTTCCTGTTTGCCAGTGTTCCACTTCACCATAGTTTCTCATCCAGGGAGGCCTGCCTTGCTCACAGGAGAGACATGCTTTTTAATCAGCAACCTCTATTTGTCAAGGCCACCTGGAGTTGACACGTCTTACTTGTCAAATATGCTTTCTGTTCATTTACATTGAGATTGCTGTCAGCCCTTCTGAGAGCTTTGCAAAGCCCCAACAAAGCCAGCCTCTTTCTTTCTTTCGTTTATTTTATCTTACATGTGTGGTTTCTTCACTGAATTTAAGGAAAGTCCTCTTCTATTCTTGTCAATCTGTGTAGATCCTAAGCATAATAACAGCACACATAGTTGTGTTCCCAAGGAAAGGACACGAATTTCACCCAGAGATCCTTCATCAAAATTGTATGTTTTGTTTAATCTGCTTAACATCAGTTTCTACATTTATTATCTTCAGAAAGTTAGAAATGAAATGACAAAAATAACAAGGCTTACACTACTTATAAAAATGCTTTTAAAGTTATTTTCTCTAGTATAAAATATACTGATCATTGGCTCTATCTAAATATCAGTAATTGGAAAGAGTCTTGAGATTTTTTTTTTCACTAGATAATGTAGCATGTATGCTTTTGGCGTTTATGGAATATGTGGACCAATAAATACCGTTGCTTTCTGAAATAGATATTTTAAAATTACATAATTATAGTTAATGAAATATGAAATTCAGATTCCTTAATATGGAGGCTCAAAGCCTTTCTTCACAGCTAAAATAAACAGGGACTTTGAAAATGTCTGAACAAATTTTTACGTAAAAAGAATCTGGAATGGTCACCACACCAGAATGGCAGAATTAAAATACCACCATGGCTGTGACTGCTTAATTTCATAACTTTAATTTGCTGTCATTTTGTAGATTTGCCAGTCTCTCTAAGTATTCATAGCAAGTACTGTGTTTTAAAAGAGGCATAATTTTTTTTTTAAATTAACTCCTTGTAATTCAGACAGGAAGCTAAAGAAGATCATTCTTGAGAAGATTTTACATGTGTAAAGTACTCTTGATTTCTTCTGAAGTAAAAAAAAAAAATCTAGTCCAACCCAATTTCCTTGTAGTTTTGATTCTTTTCTTTCCTTATAATAATTGACTTCACCCAATGCTGTTTTTGTTTTGTTTTGTTTTGTGTTTTTTGGGTTTTTTGGGGGGGGAGTTTAGATTTGGCTTTTTGAGACAGGGTTTCTCTGTGTAGCCCTGGCTGTCCTGGAACTCACTCTGTAGACCAGGCTGGCCTCGAACTCAGAGATCCGCCTGCCTCTGCCTCCCAGAGTGCTGGGATTACAGGCGTGCGCCACCACTGCCTGACTCCAATGCTGGGCTTTTATGTTACCAGTCTACACTTTGTATGTAGTTTTCCTTGCTTTAATACACAGGAGCAAATCCATGGGACTGTTCTATGAATAATCAAACATCTGCAATCATAATGCAGATTTTAGATAATTATGCGTTCTCATCTTCATACTGTCATTTCTTTTTACCGATTTACTTTAAGTATATGAGTACGCTGTAGCTGTCTTCAGACACACCAGAAGAGGGCATTGGATCCCATTACAGATAGTTGTGAGCCACCATGTGTTTGCTGAGAAGTGAACTCAGGATTTCTGGAAGAGCGGTCAGTGCTCTTAACCACTGAACCATCGTCTCTCCAGCCTCTGTCACTTTTATATTAACAAATTAGTGAGACAGTTTCAAATTAAATGCTGTAATAAAGAGATTTGAACATATCATAAGACAGGCACACCCATGTGCAATATCCCTTCTTTTTCAGAAGCTGGAGTTTATATTCACTAACACTGAGTTTTTAGCTGTCTTCAGACAATTTATATTGCTTCCCTACAAGTTCTATGCATTGATGAAAACATTAAGCCTTTGCTGCTCCTTCTACATTATTTAATATGTCAGTCATATAAGTTTGAGGAACTGGGAAAAACAATCACACGCATTCATATTATTATTAAAATGTTTCCTTTTCTGAATATACTATAGTTTATGCATGCATTTTTATTACTATGGACCATTTAAGTTCTACTTTTTTCTTACAGTATAAAAACCCTTATGTTCTTATTTGCTTATCTCCTAATATATAACTTACTATCAGCTGAAGTGATATTTTTGCTGTGTCTTGTTGTAAATTTAGAATAATATTTATCCACATTTTTATCCAAATATCTCCTCAGGCACTTTAATATGCCTACATTCTATAAGCAAAATGTATTCAAGGGTCAATGGTAAGTGTATGCCAGCTTTGATTTATGTGGGTATTAAACATAACCCATAAATATATCAAGGTTAGCAAGGAAAATTATCTTGCAAAATATTGCATTGCATTCATCATCTGGACTATTTTCAGTACAGGAGTCTGCAGACACTCTTACAGAATACAGAACAAAGGCTTCGCGTCCATTATTCATTTTATCGATTATGTCTGTGCAGGTGATGGGGGAGCTTCTGTCCTCACTGTCGGAGATACCTTGCTGGGCCAGCCATTGTGGTAGTTCATAGGCTTTAGAGTGGGCAGGGCTCCTTCTGCATCTTGCATAACACCTCCTAATATTATGAGAGCTAGTTTTGAGGGTAGAGGCTTCCAGGCCAGTTCCAGCTAGATTCCTCCAAGTCCTGTGTTCAAAGTGTGACATGTTCAGAGTAGTCTTTCCATTAATTTCTAGGAGGTGACCAAGGCAGCAGCAATTTAGGGAAATTGCTCATGATTGGCACTGTTTTGAATTTGTTTTTTGACAGTTTATTGCTCTTGGGAGAAGCATTATCACATTGGGTAACAAAACTCCATTTAAACTATATTCACATGCATATATATAAATATATATATATACACACACACACATATACTCATATTCACATGCATATATATACACATATACTCATATATAGATACATATAATATATATAGTAATGTTATAAAGATAATGTTTCCTTATGGCATTTTCAAACACCCATGTGTTATTCCTTTCCCTTTGGATCCCCTTTTTACCAATGAAAGCCTCTCTTTCCCATTTTTCCTTTTTTCCCTTTGTAGCACCCTGTAGTATCTTCTCTCTAAAGCGTCTTTTCCTGCATGGGTCTGTTGGACCTTGCTGTGCCTGTTACTCTGTGTTGCATGCTCACAGTTGAGGATTCAGAGCTAGGAGCAGCAGATGATAAGAGCCCGTGACATCTGTCCTTATGGGTCTGAATCACAAGACTCATGGTGTTTTCGAGTTCCATCCATTTATCTGAAAATTCCATGATTATGTTTTTTCTTTATAGCTGAAATCGTATTTCATTGTGTATGTGGACCACATTTTCATTATGTAGTCATCTGTTGCAAGGCATTTAGGTTGTTTCTATTTTCTGGCTATTGTGAATGAACTGGCTGTGTACAGAACTGAGCAAGAATCTCTGTAGCAGGATACCAGGGAATGGTGGAGTTGGGGGGTTTAGGAGATCTACTCTGAGCTTTTTGAGAATTTCCCACAGTTTTCTAAAATAGCTGCAGTAGTTTCAACCCTACTAATAGTGATGAAAATTCTCTTTTCCTTGAACCTTGATCAACATTTGTTCTTAGCAGTTTTCTCGATTTTAGCCATTCCAACTGAAGTTAGATAAAATTTCAAAGTTATTTCAGTTTGTATTTCAATAATTATGAAGGATTATGAACACTTTAAAGAATATTCCCTTTGCCATTTTAATTTCTGCTATTGAGAGCTCTCTGTTCATATCCTTAGCGCATATTTTAATTGAGTCATTGCATATAAATATTTTTCATAGATTTTATGCTTATTTTTCTTCATCCATGGGAAGAAGCTTGTGAATTATTTTTATTTTCTCTTTAATATATAGTTGTACTGGCTTTTACTGGTATTTATAATTAGAATGCTAAAAAGGTATTTTATTTTAAAAACCAGAGAGTCACAGACCAACTTGCCTTCCTTTACTGACTCAAAGCCAATGCATTCAAAATTGGATATTCTCTTCTACAATGATCATCTGTCCCTTCCTTTTTGTGGTCTATGAACTGCACGTGGATTAACCCAGCTGGCCCAGTTCCAAAGGAACTGAGGATAATTAATCTCCATCTCCTTCTTACTATCTCCTGCCACCAACAGTCCATCTGTTCATGTAGAGGGAGATAGCCAGCCATACAGGTGGCTACTGAATTGTTTCTCAAGTCTTTTTGTAGCTTTCTAATCCCGCCAATGGTTTGGAAGGTTAGCATTACAGCAGTTGTTTCATGATCGATATTGTCCTTACCAATAAAGTGAATTGTCTTTGCATAGTGTAAGCAGAGTGATGATTAAAAATTCAAACCATTTCTGTTTCCATTCCTCAAAATAACACTAATGGAAGAATGCATAATGCAGTTTTAGAAAGATGCATACTTGGCATGATTATGCTATGCTCTTCAAGATTCAAGACCTGTTTACACCTTTCCTTCTTGTTGTATATCTTTCAACATTTCATTTGGTTCGATTTGTAGATAGGGTCGCATTCAGTTGCTAAGGCAGTTTCTCAAACTCATAGGCAAACAAAAAACAAAAAAGTAAAAACCAACAAACAAAACAAACCCTCCTGTATCCAGACATCCAGTAGCTGAGATGAGATTATGTGCTACTACAGTCAACTTGCACTGCGTCTTCCTTTCAGCCTCATTCTCTGACCATACTGAACTCTGTCAAGCATTTCTTGCCTCCCGGACTCTGTTTTTTTCTCTCTTTACTGCTTAAAATGCTACTTGCTTTTCTTCCACACTCCCAGGCCATTATGCTGCGTAGTACAACCTTCCCATCATTTTGCCTTGATGTAGACATAACCAGTGCTCATTGTACCTCTGTTCTGTTCCAAGCATACTTTGTAAAATGACTACTGCTTTGCAGTCATGTTTACCTAATCTTCCTTACCAGCAATCCAATCTTCTTTGCATAGTCTAAGCAGAGGGTTTATTAAAAATTCAAACCAATCTGCTTCCATTCCTCAAAATAAAAGTAATGGAATAATACATATTGTGTTTTTTAGAGAAATGCCCTAGAGTAAACTCGCCAGGTATAGGGACAGTATTTCATTCACTGGTACATTATAGAACTTATTAGAAGACCTATGAGAAGCAGCAATGCAATGAAGCCAGTGAATTAGCTGTGCAGGGCTAACTGGCCTTTCAATTCTATACAAGAAACATGTGGAAAAGAATCCACATTTTATACAAAAGAATCTTTTCTCCAGCTCAGGAGATAAACAGCCTATTCATAAATATCTCCAGAATTACCCACAGTTATGTGCCCATATACTTAACCATCTCTAGGTTGATATGACTTCTTTCTTGCTGTGAAAGAAAAATACTTTTCAAGCATTACTTTGTGTGAATTCCAGACTTTGCCCTGTCTGAGTTCCAGATCAATATCTTTGGCAAGACCTAGTACGTAAAGCAGGCTTGTCAAAAGCCCTCAGTGGTTTACAATTTCCTCTTTCATAAAATCATTTAGTTACTAATATATTCAAATTATAAATTCCACAAATGAAACGGAAGCTATTTATACTCTGTGGCTTGGTTATGGAAGAATACTTTGGGGGTTAGCTTTATCACTTTATAGTTAGCTTGCTTAGAGCTTATATTAACCTTCATATATGAAATGGAAGTCAGCATTCTCAAAGGAGGACTTTTAGATTTACTCTTGCAAAGTGAGTATATTATACAGGAGCCTAAAGCATTAAGAATATGAAACAAGATTATAATGGCCATCAAATATTTTAAATTCTAAAATATATTTACACATTGTAGTTTTTATTGAAAAGAATGATTCTTAGGATATTTTAAAAATTTAACCAAATTATTATTAAAACAGACAAAGTATGCTACTGATTAGAATCTTTGAAGACTTTCTTGGCATGGGTGGGATCTCTTCTAGACCTTGATCAGTAGATTGGATTTGAATGAAAAGAAAAGCAGCAAAAGGGTATAACTGCCCAAGCAAGAGGGAGAATACGACTATCTAGTTGGGGGTTTTCAGGGAAAGTTGCATACTTGAAAAAGAGCCGTGCATTCTCTGGAATGAGCAGATGAGAGGCACTTTGTCTGTTCTTTTCCTTTAATTAAAATTTTACAGGGGTGTTAAAGTATGACAAATCTGTGGGTTTTGAGTAGCATTCCTTGTTCACCTCATACTGGTTAAATGTTTCATTGTAGACTCCTGAATTATAAGAAGTTTGATATTTCTTTTTCATGAAGAATTTACTTATACAAAAGTAGGAAATGAGAGAAAAAATGTGCACATAGCTTTAAAAAGATGTCTAATGACAGTTTATCTTGGCTAGATAACTATAATAATCAAAGGCTTCTGTATTAGTCATCCTAATGGACACCTCATTTTGACATAGTTTTTGTATATGTTTAATCCATTTCTATAAAATAAGAAAATAGACTCATATATAATTAGCAGATAGAATTCACCTCAGCTGACTATAATTATTTAAATGATGGCAACTCAGATTTAGAAGACCCTCCTGCGGGTTGTGCAGTATATGACCTAACGTTTTCCAAGGCAGTATTTAACCCCACAGGACACAAAGGGTTCTTCTCTTTTTCTTTGTCAGGCTAATCTTCTGGGCTACCTTTAAGCAGGGATGTTCAAAAGCGCGTCTGATGATTAAGAAAAAAAAAAGGTTATGCTTGGTGCTTAGGTGTAGTGCCTTGTTCTGATGCTGCTTGTATCCTATAACTAAAACAGGTTCCTTAAGATGTGGCTACTTATGAAGAGCAGATGCTCATCTGATGTCATATGAGTCCTCTCCTCATTTTAATTGGTCAATAATAGGCTAGAGCCTGTGATTAGGCAGTGGAGGGAGTAAGGTAGAACTGGAGGTTCAAGAGGAGTTTGCAGATGGTAAAGAGAGGAGGACAGATAGAGACCACCATGGACCAGAATCACATGGAGAGGAGAAACAGCAAGGAACAAGGAGCTTTGTAGCTGGGGAATAAGTTAGAATAGTCCTAGATCTGTCTAATCTATATATATTTGGCTTATAAATAAAATATCTGGATTGTATGTCTTTTATATGGGCTTATTAGAACACTAATTCCAACAACAGTTACAGAGTCTAGTGAGAGGGAGTCTACGATAGCTTAGTGTTGACCTCTGGTTGTCTAGCGAATCATAGAACACATTATTTGTGATATTTAACTTAGTCCTTTTGTGTTTGCCATTGAGAGCCATTTTCCCTAGCACTGTATGGCTCATGCTTTGTAATGGAAGAACTATTTCATATTTGATATGATGTGCCTTTAAGGTGGGCGAGTGTGGTAGATCTGCAAATCTCTCCCCTCCATTTTAATAATAATAATAATAATGAAGGGAAGTAGAAAGGGGTAGAAAGGAAGAAGAAAAGTAATAACAGCTTTAGGACTAATCTTCTGATAGTCCTTTTCCAAAACTCAAATATCTGCCTTTTCCTCCCAGGTTCTGGTGGCTGCTCTATTTGCCCATAGCCTGTACCCATCTGAGCTCAATTTTTGTCAAACTCAAGTTTTCTATATTTTTTGTTATCTTTTATACCATCTCCAGGTCTCTATATGACATACTTTCTCTCAGGAAAGAATCCACAAAACCTTTCACCAAGAGTTAAATGCTATATTTAAACGGTATAATTAGAATATTTGTTTTCAAATATGACTATTTTGAAGAGTCAACATAAATGGTAAAAATTAAGGATAATTTAGTAAAAGACAAAAAAGGCTGCTTGAAAAACACAGTATACATAGTAGCCACAGAAGGGTTTGAACAAATGTCCACCTCCTCTCAGCTGTAGCTTATTGGCTGTGGTGTGGTAACTGCTGTTGTAGTATTGTCTAAGTATGTCAGGGCAGCCACTGTGTCTGGTTCTTTGTTTTGTTCCCTTGGACTGTAATGCTTTCTTTTATGTAAGATGTGTGCTTAGTAAGCTTGCGTTGACTTAACCAAAATTACTTTTCTTTAACAGGACAACACTGGAAAGTTCCTTACATTCCTGAATCTTCTCATGTTTCACTGGGTATTCTTGTTAATAACCTTGCTGTCTTTTGGAAGTTAGTATGGTTTTGTGACTTGCTTTGACCAATTGAATGGAAACAAAGTTGATAAACAAAATTGGTGAATGGCTCTTTGAACATAACCCTGGAGCCTTATTGTTTAGAGAGTTTTTGTTACATTTCCTTTTCCCTACACCCAGTTTCAAACACATGGACCAAGAATGAATCTTTTCTGCTGTGTCTGGAGTTATTGGTAAAGCAGGGTTCACTTGAATACCTGTTGGGATATATCAAATGAGATACATATAGAAGTGTGCTTGAAATTATTAAGGGTCTGGTTTTTTTTGTTTTGTTTTGTTTTTTGTTGTTGTTTTTTCTGCCATAAATTGTCCCCTCTTGTCTGACAACTGGCCACACACTTGTTCACAAAGACAATATTTTGGCAATTAAACACGACTAAGCAAATTATTTTGTTTGCACACAGATAGCTTATGTTAGGTGCTACTCTGCATAATTGATGGTCTCACACCAACTTTCCTACTCCCGAATGAGGCAGGATTCTTCTGAAAGGGAAGAAACACAGCAGATGTTTAAACAGGAAAGCGGCTGCTGGCTGGCTGTCCACAGTGCTGAATCTGGAAGAAAGTCTCCCTGTTGCCCTCCTTGCCCCTTGTTTACTTTCTATCATTATTTATTTATTTTCCCGATTCCATGGAATGTGGGGTGTAGATTTACCTACATGATCTCTTTTTAAAAAATTTAAAACTCTCATTTGAAGCATTACACATGGCTGTTGTGTGTTTCTTAGTAGGAGATTACTGATTGAACACACCCTTCTGGATTCTTCCCCTGCAGCAACTAAAAACAAAACAAAACAAAACAAAAACAAAACAAAAAGCTTGAGAAGGAAGGGAAGTCCTGACTGTGCAATTAACTTCCTATGTAGTAGGTATGATATAAGTCCGTGAGGATTTAGTTAGCAAGCACTGCCACTTTCTGTTTTTTCCTTTGAGCAAAAACCCCTGCCAGGTAGAGGAAGTGACCCTCCTCATTTCCTCCTCACTTCCTCCTCACTTCCTCCTCTTCCCCCTCACTTCCTCCTCTTTCTCCTCACTTCCTCCTCTCTTTCTCCTCACTTCCTCCTCTTCCTCCTCACTTCCTCCTCTCTTTCTCCTCACTTCCTCCTCTCTTTCTCCTCACTTCCTCCTCTCTTTCTCCTCACTTCCTTCTCTCTTTCTCCTCACTGCCTCCTCACTTCCTCTTTACTTCCTCCTCACTGCTTCCTCACTTCCTCTTTACTTCCTCCTCACTGCCTCCTCACTTCCTCTTCACTTCCTCTTCTCTTTCTCCTCACTTCCTCTTTACTTCCTCCTCACTGCCTCCTCACTCGCTCCTAACTTCCTTCCTCACTTCCTCATTACTTCCATTTGTCTGTCTCATATCCTTGTATTTTGTTTAGTAAGCAACTTCTGCTCTTCATTTTAATATATGAATATTGTGTGTCATAAATTCTCTAAAAGATGTCTTTATCTCATTCTTAGAATTCATTTGATTAAAATAGTAAAATTACCTTATGTTTTTAATGGAACTCAGTAGGAATATAAGATGAAATATATAGTTTCAGGAGCAACAGTTGTCTTTAGCCAACAGACTCCTCTGGAAGGTATGTTAAGTTAAATGAAAAGACTTTTCAGACTTTATTTCTGTCATTCTCTGAACTACTGATTCTAAGTTTAGGAAATTCTTGCATAAATTTGACTGCTTGGTGTTAGGAGTAAAAGTTTTTGTTCTAAACAGTTGAAATAGGGACTGTAAGATGACAAAAGAATAATTAACATAGAAAACTACTGATACTCTTAATGCAAAAGCATTGCTAATCGTATTCGTCTGATTATTTTTAGACCTGAATGCTTGTTCTCAAGTTACTGTAAGCCTGTTACTCTATGCAGATGGTAAATAGGCCTCTTGTTGGTTCAGTGTTGGATGAAATGAGTAAAGAAAGAGTACTTTATAAAACAGTAACCGATTCATATTGTATTGTGGTTTTACAGTGGTTTCCTTAAAACAGTGAACTATTGTTAGGCTTGTGGTTAGCTTTCATAAAGTTTCATTCAGAAAGGAGAATTGATAATTCTTTCCTATGTATTATTTCTGTATATCATTAGTTATTTTTCTTTATGTGATTTTCTTGTGAGGATGAAGGCAGGATGGATAAAACACATTCAGTGGATGCAGAGAAAGGACAAAAGTCTCCATTGCTTTCAGAGTGGAGAAGAACTACTGATATTAGGCCACATTCCCCATCTGAATAAAAGTAACTGCCATAAAACATCTATTCTGTTCTGTGGTCAGAGCTTTACATGACTAGTGCATTTCTTATTCACTCATCAACTTAAAAGAAGGTCAGTTGTTTAATAAAGACATGTAACCAACAGTTGACATTGTCTTGTCTATACACGGAGTTTACAGGAGAAGGCTTTAAAAGATTGTTCAAACTTAATATATCAGAATGCCTTCTCCAATGATAGGGAGATTGCTCTTCACTGTAATTTTTGAATGAAGCATTAGATATGGTAAGTGTTTCAAGGATGGAGAACTCTTACTGACAAGGTTACTGTGTGTACTCCAAAGCATTAAATCTAAAGGCTTGGTCCTTGGGGTTGGAGTGTACCTATCCTAGAAACATGCTTATGCGACCTACCAGCCCATGGGAACACTTGGAGCCCTCTGGCTGTTAACATTATGCAAATAAGGATTTAGCAAGGCAAAGAAACATTATCCAAGCCTACTCTCAGTGTTAGAAAGTCACTGGGGACTGAGGGAGGGTATTTTGCTTGCTAGTTTTCTGGTTAATTGAAGTAGAGCTATATGTATCTGCATCACCTCCAGTAATGCCTATTAATACTCGTATTTCCATCTGTTCCATTGTTCTTTGAGTTAATTTAAACATTATATTTAATGTTTGTGTTACAGAGCCAGGTATATCACAACCTTAAAACTGTAAATATTTTCCAAGAGCAAGAAAACATAGTTAAGAAAGGAATTATTTTATTGTGAGGACCTACAGAAAACATAACAGAATTTCTGCCCAGATTAAATTTATATTCCCAAGAAAGGAATAGACTCTTCTCTCTTCTCCTTTCCTTTCTTCCTCTCCCTTCCTCTCTTTACTTTTTCCTCTCCATTCTCATCCAATCTCATCTCTTACTTTACTTTTTGAATAGTATAGAGAGTGAAATTAAATATTAAATCAAGCAGTTTCAGGACAGGGCACTACAAGGATTCTCACACACAGTGTGGCCAGGGAGAATGCCTCTGGTAAAACGGTATTTAAGTAAGTATTAAGGGAAATAACATAAACGTTGTCAGAGAACATCATGAGTGGAAGAATTGTAAGCCAATGCTCTGTACATCTGTCATTCTCTAATGGTGAGGATAAAGTAATGTCTGCCAGTGTCTCTTCCAATCTTACACTCCTAAATAGAAGCCTTCCTCTCAGGTACTTAAAAGAACATGTTGGTTAATATTCAAGACATACACAGAATTTACACAATGTAGTTGCAAAAAGGAAAAGGCAAAAGCTGTGTGGTAGTGGCACATGCCTTTGGGCCCAGCACTTGGGAGGTAGAGGCAGGTGCATCTCTTAGGACAAGGCCTTCCTGGTCTACAGAGTGAGTTTGGGGGCAGCCAGGGCTATACAGGGAAATTCTGTCTAGAAAAAAACACCACCACCACAACCAACACCAACACCACCAACACCAACACTACCACCACCAACATCATCATCAACAACAAACAACAAAGGGAGAGACAGAGAAAGAAAAAGAAAAAGGAAAATAAAAACAAAAAGACAATCCTACCAGAATAGGTAACTTTTACAGAGAAGCAGAACTGGCCAGCTATGTATGTGAGCAGCTACACTTTGATTTGGCGGGTCTCTCTAGCTTGTTTTTGCTTTTATTTTTGTGTTGCTGTCAAAATAAAAACTTCTTTGTCAAGAAAAAAAATATATATGCATATATAATAATTTATGGTTTATTTGGCTCATAGTCAGGTTTTGAAACTTTACAAAAATAGTTTGACTTTATTTTTTAGTTTACTGTAAAGTATTCACGTGGCTGTACTGCACACCTATTAGAAGATGATTAATATACAACATTTTATTTAATTACCATTTTAGAAATATTTTATTTTCAGATTAACTTGGTAGGGATAAAATATTTATTTTACTCTATATAAATGGGTAAAAAAACATTTATTTTCTTTCATGAAAGAAATAACAGCCTGTTGGGTTTGGTAGCACACACACTTAATCCCAGCACTCAGGAGATAGAGGTAGGCAGATCTCTGAGTTCAAGGTTAGCCTGGTCTATAAAGTGAGTCTAAGACAGTCAGGGCTACACAGAGAAACCCAAAGAAGAAAAAGAAATACCAATCCATAATGCCAGATTGTTCTTCATGGGTTTTATGTCACAGAGGAAACATGTCACTTGGCAAATGGAAATGACTGCCTCAGAGTTGCTTGTGACTCATGGCCAGAAAGATACAGTCATATTAAAGAGGGCTGGTGTGATTTTTTTTTGTAAGCATTGTAAGCTAGAATATTGGTATTTCCTCCAGGATAAAATAATTACACATCTATTTAGAATTGTCTACTTCAGTCAAGTTTTAAAACTTGGTGAAAAGCCAATCTCCTAAAATTCTTTACATAATGATATGTAAAGGCACCATATGATATGATCATTTGTCTCTGAAAAGAGACTAAAGACTGAGACAAGTTAGGGACACACATTTGTTAAAGAACAGACACACTGTACCCCAAGATATAGCTTCATATGCTCAGTAAGCATAAACACACTTTTTCTCTTATTAAATAGAATTTATATCTTTAAAATAAATCACCAACCCATTTTATAAAGTAGGGACTGATATACATGATTTTTACATAACCTGTTTGTATTGCTGGTGTGCTATGCGATGAAATATTTTTGTAATGAGAGAGAAAAGATATGGAAATAATAGCATATTGTTTAGTGTTCACTTATAATACTCACAAATCTGTCAACCGTAACTCTATACTTTTGTACCTGAAGTTGTTTTCCAGGTCCTTCATTTTATATGTTGGAAAACTTTCTTTAAGCTCTCCAAATGAAAGAAATTTTAAGCTACAATTTGCACCATCATCTACTAACTCTAATGTGGTTTATCAAACAATGACATGAGATTTCTACCGATTGTGAAAGCATTTTGGGTCCATAACCATTTTGGTTTGATATCATTTGAAACATTTGATTAATACTATCAGTTCTGCAGAAAGATTAAAAGCTTTGTGTACATGTTAAATGTGTGACATAAACTTCAAACAATTCATGTGTTTTTGAGGGACAACATGACTATTCATAGACTGCAAGTTATAGTGCTGTTCATCAATATAAAAGTTGACTGATTAATTTTAATATGTTATCATGATGCATTATAATATACAGACGAAATAAGAAGGTTGTACTTTAGGAACAATGAATTCCTGCAGTGTAGTATTTGTATTATAATAAAAAGGTGAATCCTTTGGACAAAAACATGCCAAAGCTCATGCATACAAATTAGCTTTTTAAAGGTAGATATTGTAAATATTTTGTAGATTTTTTTTTTTTTTTTTTTTTGGTTTTTTTCGAGACAGGGTTTCTCTGTGTAGCCCTGCCTGTCCTGTCCTGGAACTCACTTTGTAGACCACACTGGCCTCGAACTCAGAAATCCACCTTCCTCTGCCTCCCAAGTGCTGAGATTAAAGGCGTGCGCCACCACCGCCTGGATAAGTAGATATTTTTGTGTAAGAGATTGTAGATATTTTGGTGCTCTTTTTAGAAATCCTTTACCATTTTGGTTTTTGACTTCTTCATTTTACTTCATGTGTATGGGTGCTTTGTCTGCATGTATGTATATACATACAGTGTCTACTGCCCACGGAGTTCAGAAGAAGGATCCCCGATGCAGGGGTTACAGATGGTGATGAAGCAAGCACCTCTTGGGTGCTTGGAAAAGAACCCAGGTTCTCTGCGAAAGCAACAAGTGGTGTTAGTCACTGAGACGTCTCTTCAAGGCTCCTCAGACATTCTTTTTAATGCTATTAAAAATGATACAGTAATACAGATTAAAAATAACACAGTGATATGAGCCTCAAGGAAAAGTGACAATTTACAGGCTGACAAATGTCACCATTCCTTAATTGCTCACCAAGCACTCATTCTGTCAACTCTTTTCTGTGCTGTTGAATGCATCTGAAACGTCTGCTGGGAATGTCTATCTGCTTATCTGCACTTCGGAGTAGAGCTTCCAAGGGCTTCTGATTGTTCCCAGGATAAAAGCCCCTAATGTGATTTCCAAGGCCCTGTTCAGTGAAATGCCTGTGCCATTTCCCAAGGGAATGCCACTTTACCCTAGGGGGAAATGCTTCCGGCTTTACCTTGTGACTTTACTTTTGCTCCTCCTTGGTAACCTTTCTCTTTCCTTAGATCCTCCTCAGCCTTTGGAATTTAGCTTCAAAGTTAGTTTCTCAGGGATTTTCCCCTTTGATCACTGATAACCTTCTGTTTCTGGTTTGTTTGCTTTAAAACTGGATCTTACAGCATATTACTATCTGGCCTGGAACTCATAGTATAGACCAGGCTAGCCTTGAACTCAGAGGTCCCTCAGGCTCTGCCTCTGAAGTACTAGAATTAAAGTCATTAGTCAAATACACACACACACACACACACACACACACACATGCACACGCACACAAATGAATCATAATCCAATAAGCCAATTAATATTTCATTGCACACTAAAGTAGCAGACTAAAATTTATGAATTTGGAATTTTCTACATATAGATAATAACAAGGATGGACCACTGAAGTGTTTAATGTACTCCATTTAGATCTTTCTGCCACTCCTGTTTGTATCTAAAGACTCTGAGATAATTGCTGGGGTGGTTAACTGCTCGGCAGTTAAGAACTCATATTTCTATTGTAAAAACCAATTTTATTTCTACCATCAGCATCAGAAGGCTCACAAGACTTTTATAACTCCAGATCCAGTTGACCCATCATATTTTTTTGGGCCGCCATAGTTACCTATACACACGCACACATGCACATGGACACACGGACACATGGACACACTTAAAAAGAAATCTTAAAAAACTGCAAGAAAAACGCTCAGAGATTTGGAGAAGATACTTAAAAGATTTATTTCTTGAAATTTAGGCTGACAGTCTTTCCAGTGATTGTGATTTTTATATATTCAGAGAAAAAAACTGAATTACATTGAAAAAGATGAGCAAAATATATTGTTTGTTCTCTTGTGGACGTAACAGCCATCTGAATCTCTACTTTTGTAGGGTTATACATGAGCAATTTTCAGTCATTTCACATGGAGATGGTTCAAATGGGGAGTCAAATGAGCCCCTGGGCAGCCTCTCAGCATTTTCTCAGCTGTCAGTACAACATTCGCATCTGCTTGTTTAGAAGTACCATCCTCCTGAACTATTTTCAGCTTTATTTCGGCAAGCAGAACATGCCATTATGTGTGCACTTAGGACTTAAGGAAGGACTGAGAGCATTGTCACCATCATTACATTTCCCAAAGTCTAGCTTCTGCATAAAGATCACAAAACTATGGTTTTTATCTTTAACTTCAGAAAGTTTGTGGAATCTCAGTATAATCATCTTATTCTGTTATCTACTATTAGTCAAATAATATGCAAAAGAATGCACATATTTTAAAATAAGAATGTCAAATGTTTTTGAAAATATTGTATTTCTAACCCAGCAGATATCATATCATCAATGCAAGGCTTTTAAACAGACAGAATGATTAGTTGCTTGATTGTGTAGTTGTATGTAGTATATGTTTGTGTGCATGCACTTTTTGTGGTTTCTTGCACAATAGATGAGTGTGATGGCCAGTGGTTGACATGAAAATGTCTTTTTCAATCACTTCTTTATATTATTATTATTATATTATTGTATTATATTATATATTACATATATTATATATTATTATTATTATATTAATTTTTGAGACAAGATCTCTCCCTGAACCAGGACCTAGTCTTGACCATGCCTTGAAGATGGTTAACCCTGAAGCCCTACCTAAAACTAACATTATGAAACAAGTTGTATTTATATATTTTGGAATATGCATATATATATATATGTATGTGTGTGTGTGCATGTTTGTAACAACAATTAATGACAAAAAGAGGCCATGAATTTAATGGAAATTAAGGATAGGTACATGGAAAGGTTTGATGGGAGAAAAGGGACAGGGAAATATGTAATTCATAATTGTGCAATTACAATATCAAAAATAGTAAAAAAAAAAGCGATTAAATATTTTTAGATATAAAGATTATCCTAGGGGAAATGGCCTTTCTAGATATACCTATTCAAGGAAGAGGTATACCACATCAGAGTGGCCAGTATTTAGCCTATCATACGATTCTCAGTCTAGTCTGTCTTGTACATTGCTTTCAGAAGCGACCTGTCAATCTTTTTGTAACCTCACATTCTACTCATTGCTGCCTGTCTGTCTTTCTTCCATCTGATGACCCCTGTTAAGGAAAAGGCAGTCTTTGGTTTATTGTTTGTTTGCAATGCACAATTCCATGAGACTCTCTGATATGCTTCCTATAATTGATATATTCTGTTCTTGATAATTCCTATACTCTTAAGTATTTAGGTTATTTATTCATTATTCAAAGTGGACTTTGAAGCCAAACTCAAATTTTGGTAGGCTTGTAGTTCTTTATGAAGAACTGGGCAATTAATGCAAAGCCTTTGTTGAAAAGATAAAAGAGGAAAAGTAAGTAGAGATCAGCATCAAAGGAGTTTTCAAGCGAGTGTATGATGTAGTCATACAAGATTGATGTGAAACTGATTCTTTTTCTATGGTTTCAAAGCTTTATTATAGAGAAGTGGGGAAAGAAAAAGAGAGAAGTAGAGAGAGAAAGAAAAGATAGAGGGATGGGAGATGGCCATGACCATGTGGAAAGAGGGGAAAAGAATGGGAAGAGTGGGGGGACAGGGGGACAAGAGTGTAAGGGCAAGAAAGAAAAACCAAGAGTGTGAAACTGATTTTTATCATGCTATCAAACATTCTATAAACTTATCTTGTAAAATGTTCATTGTTGTTTTGGAAATGTCTGTTATATATACATGGGTATGGCCCTCAAATTTAGAGACAATTAAAAATTGTTATACTAATCACTTCTTATTTGGAAAGGCACACAGGTGCCAGCACTGACAAGACATCATGCAATTCAGGCTGTGAAATGTTAAAGAATCATACTTAGACATATACCTTTAAGCAAAAGTTTGATTCATCAGGTTTATCTCATTGGGTATTTCTGACTTTTTCATAGAATTAGTTGGTTGTGTGAAATTGACCAATGGTGTATATGCTTATTGTTAAGTAGCAAGCAAGCAATGGCCAGGATGTATACTTATTTTAATTTGATTCAACTTGGCTAGAACTACTCATGTTTATGTTTAAAAAAAAAAAAGCAACTTAAATTCAATCACTTTCATAAAGGACCAATCATGCAAGCATTTAATTGCTCTACCTCAAGTTTGCAGCAAAGGTTGGTTACTTGAATTTGAACACTCAGTATAAATGAACTATTTTGGCATCTGTTACTTTAGAACGATTAAATGGCTTTTCTCCTGTGTCTCATATTCACATAGTAACTTTTGTACTTTTGCTTAACTGCAAAAAATACTTTACCCTCTAGGTGGGATAACTAGCTCTATAGCTTCTTAATGAAAGGAACATTGTGCTACCTGTAACTAATGTCTCCTCTAGATTTACTGTTTCAGGAAAGGGCCAGAAGTGGAAAATATTAAGCAGTAGCAACTTACAATGACATCATTCTGTGTTTAATTAATATTTCACCAAGGTGTTCAAACCATACGGCTTTATCTGATTTCACTTCTTTTAACTTAAACTATTTTTAGTTTTCATATTTGACACTACATTTCTGAAGACTAATGAAAGGTACCTCAAAACATTTAGGAAAATTCAACTCAGAAATACCTTGAATACTTCCCCCCCCCCCCCCCCCCCGAGAGTCTGTTTATAAGGAAAAATTAACATTATTTCCTATACATCTTTTGACTGTGTATATTCAGTGCTACATTCTTTAGGCCATATGGATACAGAGATATATAACACAAGAAGAAACATGACAAAAAATTAAATACATGGCCTATGATGGAACAAATGCTGAAAGACATTGAAGCATCAATAGTTCCCATAGGCTTTCTGATCATACCCTTTCCATGCCTTTAAGACAAGGTTTCCCATTTCCCTGTACAAGCTCTGCAGTACGTGAAGCAGCAGAGTGGTGTTCCTCATACAGCATTGTCCTATGGAGAAGAGGTGAGGCTGTATAATAGCATCATCTCATCACTGACATTAGATACAGAAGCACTGAGCAGATAATATATATGGGGAAACAAAACATGGATGAAAAACACAAATTTACCTTATTAAAGGCATTTCAATGTCTTCTCTCAATAAGTTATTTACTAAAATCTAAAAGTGCCCATCAGCATAAGAGGGCCTAATTTATTAGAATGGGATATTATAGATATTATGTTGTTTTGCATATTGTTTTTTTTTCTTCTGAGACAGGTCTCTGTGTAGCTCTGGATGTTTTGGAACTCACTATGTAGACCAGGGGGTCAAACTTAGGGGGTCTACCTGCTTCTGCATGTCAAGTGCTGGGATTAGATGTCTTAGCTGTGTCCTTTCTCATGTGAATGTAAGATATTAATGTTGGAAGAGATATATAGACTCATCTCTAATAAGGAATATGGTTATTTGTTAACTGGAGGATGGTACTGATAAGTCTAAGTTGAGGATTATCATTCTGTCTCATAGAGTCAAATGATCAGTATGCAAGTTGGTCTATCCATTGATCTACTCATTCACTGAGACCTTTGACTGTAGCGCGTGGTGTTAAGTGGGCAAGCTATAATCAGGGCAAATGAAAGGACTGCTGGTGTCGAAGCATAAGGTACGAGACACCTATACTCCTTCTTGTCAGAAGTCATTTTCACCTAGTTAGACTGACTCTTGATAACTGTACTTCTGTGCCTAGGGTGACTTTAGGGAGCAGCCAACGATTTTCACAGGTTCAGAGAAGTATTGAAAGATCCAAATTTCACAAATGATGTTGTAGGTCACCAGAATTGGATAGAAGAGAGACTGATGGAATAGTGGATTTGAATAAGGAGATGGGCAAAGCCAGGACAGAAAGATGACTGGTCGGCCAAGTTCACAATTATTCATATACAACTCATATATACACATCAGAGATAGAGAAATAAAGTTCTCGTTTAAGATCATATCTATTATATACTTAAATTTCAATAGTGTGTGTGTGTCTGTCTGTCTGTCTGTCTCCTGTGGTTACTCACTGAGGGATTCTGGAAGCAATGACACTTAAATAGTAATAACTTTTTCCACCAAATACCAATCTTATCAAAAAGAATTAAGGGTCCTTTTAGCAGTGGTTTGACTGAAACATAGAAAACATAAGATGAACCATAGATATTGATGTGCAAATGAAAGGAGAAAAGGGAGGAGGAAAGCAAGGAGGAATACAAATCAGAGACTAAGAAATGGAGGGAAGGACTGGAAAAATATATAAAACCAATGTAATGTCATATAATTATATGCCTATGTAAATATATGCATATACATACATACATACATATGTACTATATATGTATGTACTACTGGGATTGTACTGGATTTTAGAAGTAGTCACTAACTAGCGGATTTCTCTTCTGTATCTATTTAAGAGCTATTTATGGTGCTGAGCAATGTAAAGTTGCTTTAAATGCATAGACAAACATAGGCCAAGGAAGGAGAAATGTGTATCAGGAAATAATGTTCACTGCCCATTATAAAATATTTTTCAAACTAAATTCATGGAAGTCAGCTGATAGTAATAAAAATTTTGATGTGACATAAAATGCTAGGTTATCTAATTTACATAGCCTCATAGACATAGGTTGTGTTTTCTCTCTCTGCCTCACAGTGCAATAATTATTTCATTAACCTAGGAGGTAAGTTTATTAATCTTTGAAATTCCATCACTGATTAGCCTGATCCCTTTCCACATGTTTCAATCACCATCCATGGAAATAGTTCCTTTGTTTACACACATTTGGCATAACTCCAGCCTCCTAATTTGATCACCTGCACCTGGAAAAACTGGTAATTTCATTTGACAATTCAGGTGCTCTCATTAAGGAACAAAGCATTACATAAATGCTACTGAACAAATTCGAATTGTTCTCTCATATGCACCTCACTTTCCGACACACAAAATGTTCTGTGAAAAGCACAACACGATCGTATCTTTTGGCAGAGACTAGAAATACTCCATACTGTCTGGAGGAAAACACTGTGTAGCTGGAATGAGCTGGCAATGTTCTCTCCATTTTTGGCATGGCTCAACATTAGGAATGACCTCTGCCACCAAAGTGTCTGGCGTGGGTTGTGTTGAAAGAGACAGCTGGCTTATGGACCTTTTAAACACAAGCATCGGTTTTCACAAATGTGAAATGAAACAGTTCTTAATTGTGACTTTCATCATTGAATTATCATTTTGAGAATTATTTGTATGTTATATGCAGCAACACTTATGGACTTATTTTATGCTCTGAATTTCCATAGTCTGTTTTGACATGTTTTAAAACATGGGTGTTTCTCCTGCAAGGTGGATGCATATCTATAGCTCTGACTTATCTTTGTTTTTAGACACATGGTTGTCCTACTCAATGCAAATAAAACCTGGTGAATTAAACTGTTCAAAATGTAATTAATTGCAATAAAAACCAAATCTATACTTTCCTCTTGTACCTCTTTGTAATTAAAAGGTGGAGAAATCTGTAAGGTAGGAAATCACTGCCCATCTGTAATTTTTTCGGTTGCATCTTAGCTTCAAGATGTAGTTACCAAGTGCTAATGGTTGTGTATCTAGTGTTTAGTAATCTCTTAATCTGTGCTCTACTGTCCATTCCTGCAGTCCCTGTTTTTACTGTGGACTGTGAACTTCTAGCTGGCTCCTGATTCTTCCCATTCTCTGGAAACCCTCCCACATTCCTCTCCTCTTCCTCGTCCTTATTCTCCTCACCTCTTCTCTTCCCTTTTCTTCTTCCTTTTTTCTTCCTCCTCTCCCACCTAGCCCTTTGTCTTGTCACTCTTTTCATCTTAGAGAGCACATAATGATGATTTTACTAATTCTCACATCATATCTAACGGCTCACTACTGTCTAGTGTGTAAATTTAGTCAACAAACTACGCCCAAATTTAGGACTTATATTTACTACAAACATTTGCTTCTCTGGTATTCCAGATACCTTTACATCTTGCTGATACATTTTGAAAATATCATCTTGGCTTTGCCATTATTAGCAAATATATTTCTCTGTCGTTTTCTACATAACCCTTCTCTTCAATCTCACTTCCCTGTTTGATTAGGATTTATTTCCATCTGCTCCTCCTATTTTTGCCAGTGCCTCCATGGAAATTGCTCCCAAATTTTATACTCTCAGCTGAGTAACTTTCAGGAAATTTAACCTACACACCAATCACATACTATTAAATATGTATTCTTGAAAAATAAATCCAACCTATCATCTTGATTACGGGGAGTTACCAAGCCCATCTGTGACGTTTGTGGATTTCTGGGATAAGACCTCAGCACATTGCTGCTTGAATGGCAATTACTTAACTCTTGAGAAATCACCCGAGCCTCCCTCCTCTCCCATCCCCTAGTTTTCTTATTTTGCATGTAAATGATATGTTAAAAACATTGTTATATCTAGCATCTCTAGGTTTATGCTAGATATAGTTTCATTATGCTGTTTACAATGTGCTAAAAGACACATTAATTAATCCCCATGATACACTGGAGCACAAATACTTCAATGTGAGCAGAACACTGTATGTAAAAAAAAAAAAATCAAAGTTGAGGTTGCATTTTTTTAATAACTTTATATACAAGAATAAACTAATGCCACAGCTGGAGTTAACATAAGAAAAGTGATTTGAGTCATTGCTGTTGAACAAAATCCTTACTTTATTTCTGTTCTATTTGCTGTGTTAAATTTATCCATTTGAATGTAGTTAGAGTTTGCTTCCTGTCTCAAGATATATTTTTTAATGGATTTTTTTTCTTTTACTATATCCATGATGCCTGATGTTAGGATGCTTTAAGTTTCAAATATCTCAAACAGGACCTAGCTGTTTAACAATGAGTATCCATTGCCTCAGGAAGACACCCATTTTACACAGGTAGGAATGATCCAGTTTCTTGCCATTCCTTTGCCCTCCAAGTCTTGATTCGTTCATTTGGACTTTTAAGTTGGTTACTTAAGAACTACTCCATGGCTTCAGGCATAAAAGGTTGGAGACAGACAGAGTATTTCTTTCATTCAGCTGTGTTTTGATTTCATTGCAAAAACTAATCATTTCCTTGTCTTTTGTTTTTACTGGACAGAAGTACAGCACATACCTCTGGCAAGTCAGTCATTGGCTAGGAAAAGGTAATACCTAATTGGCTTAAACTAATCAATATTCTCCATTTTAGTGTTTCTCTTCGCACATGGTAATTGGAAAGTGAGCTGTAGGATTCAATGGTGGCTTTGTCATCAACAAAGAAAGCAGTGCCTACGGGTAGGCAGTCTGCTGTTCTGATAGTCATCAAACATGTTCATTCACTAGACCTTGCTAATGAGCCTACAAGTCTTCACTGCAGGGAAGAAAACCCACACCCCGTGCTATAAATGAATCTAGGTATTAAATTCATTTTCTGGACATTTATAGAAAACATTTATAGAAGGGTACACAGTAAACCTCCGAGTAACCAAAGAACAGAAGAGATGTTCTAAGGGACTACAATTGCATTCTTTAAAGTTATATATTTCTATGTGTCAGACTTTTTGCATTGAGACTGTCATTAATCTTGTAAATTGGAAACAATGATTATAGTGTTCCTTAGCTGTATATTAAAATATAAAAGCTCCTGGATTAAAATATTCTTCCTGCAATTAAAAAGTCAGAATAAAGTGTAATGGCAGAGAGCATTCTGCTGTTCTGCTAGTCAGTCATCAAAGAAAGCAATTTCTTGAGGTGTGGGAGGGTGATTATTAAATACAATGGAGAGAGAGAGATGGTAGTTAAAAAAATATTAAAGGATTTATACCAGTAAGCCATCAAGCCACTTCAAAACCAGCCATTTCTGGGCCTATAAGTTCTTTGCCAACCAGTATATAGCCATGGCCACAAAAACCTATTGAACACTTGAAGTCTTGCTAGTTGAATCGAGATGTGCTAGCACTCTAAGAAACACACTCAATTTCAATACACTAAAATATGTCTGGAAGCAATATTCTGGATATAGTTGGCTTCTCTACTACCATATTAAAGCTATATTCATCTGCTCCAATGTATTTATTTACTTATCACTTATTTATTCACTTATTTATAGCTCCTAAAGATGTGAAGATACAAGATACACAAGCAGCTCACCCTGTATCTGTGTCATAGTGTCATAGACCAGTGGTTCGCATCCTTCCTAATGCTGCAATACTTAAATACAGTTTCACATGTTGTAGTGACCCCCCAACCATACAAGCATTTAATTGATACACTATAACTATAATCTAGCTACTGTTATGAAACATAATGTAAATATCTGATAGGCATGATATCTCATATGTGACCCCAAAAGGGTTTGTGACTCACAGGCAGACAACTGCTGGTCTAGGAGTTACGTGATGTGACTGTTTGAACTTTCAGGTTGTGGGTTTGACTGGCCTTATGTTAACACTGGCAGCAACAGCTAGATCTCTTGGGAGTCACCTCCATTTTTAACAGCACAGATAAACAAATGGATGTGATCTAGATGGATGTGATCTATATAGAAACTAGATAGGTAATCCCAGGTAGGGAAGAAACACTAAAGACACAAGAAGGAATGGCTTTTAAAATCTGAATAAAGGAATGTTGTGAGATTTTATCAACCAGATAAACTTTTGGGCATAATAATAAAAACATATCCAAATGCAATTAATTTAACTAAATGGTAATTGAATGAGTCAATGTTTTGTACTCCACTGCATTTGATTCAGACCTAATGGTGAAATTGGGCTTAGCAGGGCAGGGAATTTCTACCTCCTCTCAGTTCAAGAATTGTAAGTTACTGGGGCCCCATGCTTAAAAGAAAATAGAAAGACACTTTCATTGAGAATTTCTGATAACATAAAACCTGAGACTCTGGAGTTTATTAGTCCTTATGAGGGACATCTGGTGAGCAGAATTCTAGGACAGAAGGGTACCCTGGGAACCTCAGGAAGTAGCTGTAGGAATTTCAGAATAAGCTGTGAGCAGAAGCAATATTTTGGATACACAGGGCTGGCCAGATGTATTTCTAAAATTATATGTGTTTATTGCTTATTTACTCATTTGTTTATTTTAGCTCCAGAGAGATGTGAAGATACATATGTGATTCTCCCTATGGCATCGCAGCTAAGATTTTATGCTCTCCCCCTTATCAGTATCATCTTCACAAACTTTTCTTGATAATCGCATCCAAAGCAAACATAGACTTCAATTTAGAACCTTTGGGAGTGAATGGAGGGATATGGTTTGCAGTACTCAGGAATGAGGGACACTGAGTACTCGGTGTATACATTTAGAACTCAAATTGTGTGAGCGTCTCTGTCCTTTAAGATCTTCTGAGACCAACTGGTAGTTCCATTCCCCGCCCTCAAATTTTCTGGTTGAATTTGAATATCAGCTTCTTAATCCCCATTTGCCTAGTGTCCTAGTTTACTTTTGCTACTATGATGAAAATCTTATCCAAAAGCTATTTGGGGAGGAAAGCATTTATTTCCCTTACACATGCATTTCATAGTCCGTCACTGAGGGAAGACAGGGCAGTAACTCCAGGCAGGAATCTGGCGGCAAAGGCCATGAAGGAACATTGCTGTGGTCCTGCTCCTCAAGGCTTGTTGAGCTTCTTATTTTATGCAATCCAGGATCACCTGTCCCCAAGTGTGTGAACCTTCTCATATCAATCACCAATCAAGAAAATGCCACACAGACGTGTCCACAGTCCAGTCTGATGAAGAGACAATTTTTCCATTGAAGTTTTCTGTTCCCAGCTGACACTCGTATGTGCCCAATATGGCAAGTAAATCAACTTCAAACCCAGGGAATCAATTCATAAATTCTTTTTCAAGTTATAAAATAATTTTCATCTTTTTACATGTTTTGGATTTTATAGATTTTGATTTTTATAAATAAAAATATTAAAATTGTAGCACGAACCATAAAAAAGCATATACAAAGCTTTTAGTACAAATATTGTCAGTTTTCCACCAAATTGACCTCATCTGTATATAAGAAATCACTGAATACAGTGATTTCTTAAGTATTTCTATTTCATGAAAATGTAGATGCTACTGATCTGGAATTTTATAGGATTTCTTGCTTGGGTGAAAGTATTTATAGCACGATTACATATATTTTAAAAAACGATTTATTTATTTTTAATTTATGTGTACACATTGGATGTATTTCAGTCTATATGTGAGTTTACTTCCTGCAGAAGTGAGAAGATGGCCCCTGGCACTGCATTACCGATGGTTGTGAGGTGCCCCGTGGGTGTTGGGAATTGAACCGCATTCTTGCAAATGCAGCCAGTACTCTTAACCAGTGTTGGATTGCATAATCTCAACACTGAAATTCAACTCCATTCTTCTCATGTAAAAACAAACTTTATTAATAATCAGAAAATAAAGATACTTTCAAACATTTTATATGAATATATAAGAAATGGAAATGAGTATATGTTTATAATTCTCTATATGCATATAAATACATGTATATGTAGATATTTATACTTGCATGTATGTAGTAATGCAAACAGATAACTATGTTTTCAGACAAATTTACTGTCTTTTAGATGCTTTTTTCATTTTCTACATTTTTCCCTAAATTTTATCACATATATGAAAAAATATTTAAGAACTTATTTTTCAAAAGGCAATGTATCTAAGATCATTCCATTTTAACACACACACACATATATATGTATGTATATATATATATATATATATTTATATATCACTCCATGAAGTTACTTGGATTTATTTAGCATGTAGAAGTATTTAAAATATATTTCCCCAAAGTCTGAGGGAAGCCGCTCAGGTTATTTATGAATAAGCTATATTTTTACTTATGCTCTTAGGCATTCCTGCATTTGAGAAGTTGATGTCTATTATACTCTACACTTACAAATGAGGCAGCAATTCCCAGCAAACGTCAACCCAGATCGGTCAGAAACTGTCACTCTGGCATTGGACTACACTTGGCAACCTTTCATTTCTGTCAATTGGATTAGAGCAAATTATATTGAATGAAGGATGTAAGAAAGGACAGCTGTGATAACTATTTACAATCCAAGAAAAAAAATCTCAAGACTCACTAGATATTGTGAAATCCAGGCTGTGCGTGTTAGACTCATGGAATCACAATGTCTAAATGACTGCCCCAGAATTTCAGCCACTTTATAATATACAGATACACTGGACTAACGACTACCTTTCTGCCTTTCTGGATAAAAACATACAGATCTAAAAATAGCGGAAGAAATCTCCATTTATTTCATGGAAGGTGGAACAAACAAATGGACAATGAATTCCCTTAATTACCTCTAATACCTGTAAGAACCTATAAGACTCAAACACAGTCCAATAGCACATGGTGGAGACATTGCTAGTCACTGTTCACCATGGCCAATCTCTGCCCTTAATTCAGCTAGTTTTACAAGCCCCAGCTATTTCTTTTGGTAAGGGATAGCAATCACATCAAACATACAATGTTTTAGACATAGTTGATACATTTTGCAGAGATATTGCTATGTATCAAATAAAAAGCAGCACTTATGCTCCATATTCTATAAGATGTCATTCCGGGTCTGCAGATTGAATGCACACAGTTCTCATCCAGTGACTCAGTTGGACTTTTATTCTCTTCACATATTAGTATATTCCTAATGAATAAATAAAAATTAAGTTTTTTAAATATTCAGGAGAAATTGCTAAGAAATTCATAATATATTTCCTCTAAGTCTTAAGTTATATAAAATAATATTTAATTGCAAGAGTCTTTGAACATAGGTAGTGTCTTTGCAAGGTTTGGCATACAATTAATGGCATGCTTGGACTGCTGGCATTGGCTTTTTGTGATGTACAGAAGGTAGTTTCTGTTCATTATTTTAGGAAGAAGCAAAAGACAGAAAATAATTTCTAAGAACATCACCATATCTAATTATTCTCATATAAATGTCCATTCTGGCCTATGTTTTAAGGGCTTCAGGATACAGTGTAAAGATGCAGATGCTCCAGGAAATACAACCTTGAAGCCTCCTGCCCTGAAAGAAATAAGGAAACTGGGTCTTTGTCATTTGCTCTCTTTTCTCTCTCTTCATGAATCTCTGACCCTTTTTCTTGAATATAGCAATTTCAGAGCTCATGGAAACCTGGACTCTGTATTTATGTTGTTGACTATAGAGATTACTTCCTTTGCTGGAGCATGGTGGGTAATGACAGGCCGTACACAAGAAAACGGAAACCTGTAGATTTTATTATAATGTTTAGAGGGAGATAAGTTTACTTAAAACAACCTCTATTACAGCCCTTTCTTTTGCCTGCCCTTTGTGTACAGAGGAAGGATAGTACTGATTAAAATAGCATGCCAAACCACTTGGGTTGCTTTAAAATGATATAAACCTGAAATATTACATCGACATCACAAACAGAAAGGACATTTTTAAAGGTCCCAATCTCATCTGATATCTTATGGAAGTATGCAGATTCTCTTCAGAAAGAGAGACCTTAGGATACAAATGTAACATTTGCCAGTAGTCAGTGAGTGCTTCAAAACCCCACAAGTGTCCTTTTACGTCTCCTGTTAGAATCATGGCTTCTAATCTGGATCAAAGTCAGAGATAATAAGATGATCCAATAAGATAGATTTGTGGACACAGGAAATTAATACAACTTACCTCTACAATGTAATGTGAGTATCTGTTTCAGTAAGTATGTGTAATAATACATTTGCCTTTTTGATGAATATAAATTGTAATCAGGTAATCTAGTCTCTGCCTGTCAATTTCACAGAAATCATTATGCCTTATGAAAGTATTATAGAATGGAATTTAAGATAATATTACCCTGGATGTACTTTTTCCATTTACAAAGATTCTTCCCCAGTAAGGTTGCCTTCATGTGCTCTAGTATATGAAAAATGTGTTAGAGGTGGTATATCATTTAACACGATATGATTACCATTTATAGATCAATTACTAGGAGCAAGGCATTGATTGTATAATTTCCATATATATTCTTAAAATCCTCTTTTTATCTCTCATTAATGATAGAGTTCTTACTGGCCATGTGTTCATAACTGCTTAAATATGAAGAAATCTCAAAGTAAAACAGACATCTCCTAGAAGGCCATTGTTTATTGAACTAGAATACATATCAACACAATTACAAGGAAAAAGTATATGTGTGCCCTCAACTTGTATTGAGTACCCTATACCGTGACAAGTTCAGATGGTTCAATGGTTTAAAAGAAGATAAGTGCTAGGTGTATCATCATGGACTATGTATTGCAGTGGGACAAAGAACCTACAAAGAAAAGACATGTATGAAATGAAAGGTAGTTTTGGATAGCTATAAAGATTTCGTGAAGAGCCTTGTCTAATTGTGAGCATCACAGAAGATCACTCTGTGAGTGGACCATTTCAGCAGAGATATATAGAGAGAGACTTATCCAAGAGAAGATATCAGTGCAGAATGAAGGAACATTGTGCCCATGTGGCCCAGTCCAGAAACTACTTCACATTTGCAGAGAACTAAAAACAATGTTTAGTTCAGGGACGTCAGATAATGTGAGGGAGGGCTTGCATTAGGTCAGCAGTGAGGATTATACCCAGGTATATTGGAAGTGCAAAAGTAATTTCACTTAGTTCTTTTTGGAAACAAATGTTGCTGTTCTATGAAGAGTGGATAAAAGGGTGGCTAGATAAGAGGAAGAAGAACAAAAAGAGAGATTATGAGAAGTTGATTATATTTTAGTAATCCAACTTCACTTAAATCATGCCCTGACACTTGTATATTAAACTATAGGAACTGATAATTATGCTTTCTTTGGGAATTAATTTGACATTGCCCTGATGGCTAAGGATGTTGAACATTTTTAAAGTGTTTCTTAGCCACTTGAGTTCCTCTCATAAGAATTATTTCTTTAGCTCTGTTCCGTATTTTTAAAATTGGATTACTGGGCTTTGGATATTTAATTTCTTGAGTCCGTTATATACTCTGAATGTTGATGTTGAGTTGGTAAAATTCTTTTCCCATTCTGAAGGCTGATGTTTTGTCTAGTTGATGGTGTCCTTTGCCTTACAGAAGCTTTTCAGTTTCTTGAGGTTTTATTTATTAATTGTCAATCTTTGTGCCTGCGTTATTGGTGTTCTGTTCAGGAAGTTGTCTCCTGTGCCATTGGGTTCAATGCTATTTCCATTTTTCCTTCTATCCGGCTTTATTGTATCTGATTTTATTTTGAGGGTTTTGACCCATTTGAATTTGAGTTTTATGCTGGGTGATAAACATGGGTTTATTTGCATTCTCCCATATGGTGACACCTAGTTAGACCAGCAGCATTTGTTGAAGATGTTTTTCTTTTTTTCATTCTATATTTCTGGCTCCTTTATTAAAAATAAGGTGTTTATAGGTGTGTGGATTTGTGCCCGAGTCTTCAATTCAATGTCATTGATCAACCTGTCTGCTTTTATACCAATTCCATGTGGTTTTTATTACTATGCCTCTACAGTAAAGCTTAACATCAGTGATGGTGATATCCCCAGCAGTTTCTTTATTGTACAGGATTGTTTAGCTATCCTGGGATTTTTTTGTTTGTTTGTTTTGTTTTCCCATATGAAGTTGTTCATATCAAATGTCCTTTCAAGTTCTGTGAAGAATTATGTTGGCATTTGGATGGGAATTGTATCGAATATGTAGATCGTTTTTTGGTAAGATGGTCATTTTTTACTGTGTTAATCCTACTGAACAATGAATGTGGGAGATCTTTCCATCTTTTGATATTTTCTTCAATTTCTCTCTTCAAAAACCTGAAGTTATCATACAAGTCTTTTACTTACTTGGCTGGAGTTACTGGAAGATATTGCATTATTTGTGGCTATTATGAAGGTTGTTGTTTGCTTGATTATTTTTTCTCATTGTTTTTGTCATTGGTATATAGTCTATAGGCGCGTAACTGTTTGGTTTTTTTTTTTTTTGAGTTAATCTTTTCAGGCACATTGGTGAAGGTGTTTCTCAGTAGTAGAAGTTCTTTGGTAGATTTTTTGTAGTCTCTTATATATACTATCATATCATATATGAATAGTGATACATTGACTTCTTCCTCTCCAGTTTGTATCTTCTTGATCTCCTTTAGTTGTCTTATTGCTCTAGATAAAGCTTCAAGTAATATGTTGAGGAGAGAGAGAGAGAGAGAGAGAGAGAGAGAGAGAGAGAGAGAGAGAGAGAGAGAGAGAGAGGAGCAGCCTTGTCTTGCTCCTGAGTTTAGTGGAATTGCCTTAATTCCTTTCCATTTAATTTGATATTGGCTATTGGTTTGCTATACATTACCTTTATTGTGTAGTTAGGTATTGTACTGGCTGGTTTTGTGTGTCAACTTGACACAAGCTGAAGAGTTATCATAGAGAAAGGAGCCTCCCTTGAGGAAGTGCCTCCGTGTGATCCAGCTATAAGGCATTTTTTCAATTACGGATCAAGGGGGAAGGGCCCATTGTGGGTGGTGCCATCCTGGGCTAGTAGTCTTGGGTTCTATAAGAAAGCAAGCTGAGCAAACCAGGGGAAGCAAGCCAGTAAGAAACATCCCCTATGGCCTCTGTATCAGCTCCTGCTTCCTGACCTGCTTGAGTTCCAGTCCTGATCTCCTTTGGTGATGAACAGCAATATGGAGGTATAAGCTGAATAAACCCTTTCCTCTCCAACTAGCTTCTTGGTCATGATGTTTGTGCACGAATAGAAACCCTGACTAAGACAAATTGGTACCAGCATAGTGGGGTATTCCTGTGACAATCTGACCGTATTTGGGGGAGGACTGTGGAAGGCCTTTGGAACTTTTGGCTAGAAGATCCATTCAGCATTAAGAGCTCTGTGGAATGTTGTGTAGGAGCTTGGAAGATAATGATGAGAACAGTGCAGAAGATGGAGGCCTGGCTTGTAAAATTTCAGAGGGAAGATTGAAGACTCTTATCAGGGCTGTTGCTATTTTGATTGTGAAGATTCTGTGGTTTTTGTTACCTGGGGCTGACGAATCAGCCGTGATTAACAACATACCAGAACTACTAAAGTGAAAACTTTGCATTAATGGGACGATTGATGCTGGTTAGCTGGAGCTAAGAAATTAGTGGTGATTAAGAAGAGACCAGCTCCATTGAGGTGAAATCTTCTGAGAAGTGTTTTCTGAGACCACAGAAGCTGTGTTCCAGAGATAGCCAAGGTTGTAGCTTGTGCTGTGACTGGACTTGGCAATGTATAAGAGTAGCTGCCAGCAGCTACTGGGAACTGGGTCCCTGGAAGAGAAGCTGGGGATAGATGGGAGGGGAGGGGCAGTGAAAAGAACTGAGGACAGGACAACCCACACAACCCAATCCCTGATCAAGGCGGAAGTTTAATGGAGGTCGGGCAATTTAAGAGTTTGGGAGAGCCCCTCCCCCCAGACTCCGGTGAGTTCAGGGGAAGTGGGCTGGCGGTTCATTGGCTCTACTGGGCGGGTCACCTGCTTAATTTAGGAATGAGTAGGTCCGGCACTTCAGCAGATTTCAGCGCTCCACCCCAGGCTATCTCCAGGTGCAGGCTAGCCTGTCTCTCAGGAAGCTATATTGTTCTATTAAGAACAAAGGGCCAGGAACTTCACTGGCTGAGAACTAGTGATTAGCACAGAGGTTCAAAACCCAGTTCAAACGCTGGGGGAGGATACACGAGTCATCCAGGTAGAACTGGGAGCTAAAGTGAGGGATTTGGTCTAGGATAACAGTGAGCAGAGATGGAGTGGGCAGGCTTCCTAAGCGTCCAATAGGAGTGGTCTGTACCTGACCAGGGGGTGTCTGAGTTTTGGACCAGAGCACCTTGACTACTGTAGGAGGGAGACCCAGAGAGGTATACAGGAGACATAGGCAGGGGGTGGGGAAAGAAGCCAGATCTGGTGATTTGGTGCAGAGTTTGGGAGGAGACTAAGGGACTGGGTATAGGAAAACACAGACTGTAGAAGGTCTGTGGGCAGCCACCTGGTATTCAGGCCAGTTGTTGAGCAGGGGCATCTGACTGAGTTGGTGGTTAGAATACAGGGAAGAGTGCAGGGAGGGAATTTAGTGGGGTATATAGTCTGCGAGTTTCATAGGTGAGCAGGAGGAAGGGAGGCTTGCAGCTGATCTTCTGTTGCAGAGTTAGGAACAAATCTGAAAAGTTGGGCCCAGGGGAACAGAAAGAGTGGATCAGGTCCATGGGCAGCTAACTCGCTTTTCTAGCAGGCATTGCTTGTGTTGCAAAAAGAGTTCTTAAGTCGGCTTTAGAACAAAAATCAGAGATAGGAAACTCCAAGAGCCTACATTCCTGTGTGTGTTTTTGTACATATTAATGGGGAAGCCTCAACAATATGAATAAAACCCTTTGTCTTTATAATTACCTAATCTACAGTTCAGACTCCCTTCCTAAATCTGATTCTCCTAACACAAGTGCGATTGCAGTAGTACCCAACCAAGCATTCAGACAAAAAGAAGACAATAGATACAACGTATCTCTTCTCTTAGGTCTCTTTAGAGTAGCCAGGAGGTTTCACCGAGTTCGCCAGCAAAATTTCTTTACTACCTCGTAGTCTAACATGCCAAAATTTAGGTGAGTCACTGAAAAAAGAATGGCACTGACAAGATAGGTAGAAATAGACATTTGACAGCAGAGCTTAGACCGCAATGCAGTTACTCAACAAGTTGAGCAGAGGCAGGACAAGGCGCCTGTGGCCAACAGAACGCAGCTCCTGGCACCAGGCAATGGAGAGCTACTCTTCCCTCTGGTGCGTTCATTCTTTGGTTTTAGGCCGAGCACTGCCTTTTGTCTATCAGAGATGAGCCATTTTTCAATATCCGTGGACAAATGGAATTCCAAAGATTATAGCTAAAGCTTTTAAAAAATACATCACACTAACAGTATGTAGCCTTGCAAATGAGCTAAGACCATATAAATATTGCATATAGGTACTGTTGACTTAGTGAAGCAGTAATAAATGTTTAATCATATTCTAATGTCAAGATCAGAGAAATTATTATTTTCTGATTAATTTAGAATTAATTTTTATATTCATATAGTTCTGTCAGAAAAGGAAGTCATCACAAGGAAAGGGTAATTTTCTTTTTAATGTAACTGTACTTACACACATTGAAACTAAAATTGAGTTATCTTATTTTATACTATTTATCTTCCAGTGCTGGTGTATATTCATGTGTACAGTTACATGTAAAATGTGAGAAATATTTAGTTTAATTCTATGGAGAGATGAAAATTTATCTAACATTTATTTTAAGAGAGAGGTTAACATACTTATCATTACAAGATAACCCTGCTTGTTTTTTCTAACATCAACTGATGAAGTAGAATTCTTATCATTGAAAGATGTGGTTGAATGTTGTTCTGGTGCATTCTGCTGGCAAGATTTTGTAGAACTGACACATTATATCCAGCAGAAACCACTGGTTCTCAGAACTCTCCATTTGAAAGCAAGCAGAAGTGGCTGTTATTTGCATTATGTAATTTGTATTATGCTTCCAAATCCATCTAAAACCACAGACTTTATTAGTTTGTTAATTTGTATCTACTGATTTTTATTATTTATGTACATAATCTTACTTAGATTCCCAATTTTAGCTAATTGTTTCAAATTAAACTTGACTGTTATTTTTGGTTTCTGCTTTTTATCCTTTAGCTTTTGAAAAGGATATTTGCATTCATGATTGAAAAGAGAAATACTATTCTCTGGACTCCTGGGCCATTAAGGGTTCCTAGAAAGTAATAACTCCTCATCAGACTTCCTTTTAACAAGTCAGCATTCTTTAGATTTGAATGCTCTTCCTTTTCTTAGTACATTAAGAAGAATAATATTGGTATTTTGTATTTAATTTCATTACTTTCCACTTTGAAATGATGATAGGACTTCCTATTACTGTGAAAAATCTTCAACTACTGCCATGAATAAGCACTGTGGACAAAGCTTGTGAATGAAATAGAAGCATGCCAACTCACGGCCACCCGCCCGCTGAAGCAGATGACGTCACATGGAGTTTCAGTCATGGCCTGAGCTTTCTACTCCAGTAGCAGCCTGGTGATCAGTGGGCTAGCTACTCATCCTTATCCAAATCAAGCTCATGGCTCGCAGGCATGTGAAGAAGTAATATCATTTTCTATCTTATTTGCATTTAGGATATTAATGAGTTTTAGTTTTTTCATGCTGAAAAGGTCAGTGTTCATTATATTAAAAACTCTCAAGTTAGCCATTTGAAAAAAATATTTTAAAATGTTTAAAAATTATTTAAATTAATTACATTATTTAATTATTTAAATAAACCATTATACTATAGATAAAATACATCCAAAATGAGATATTTGTTAAAACTCAGATACCTGTATGAATAAGGCATGTCTATCAAGTGGGAAAATTGTGGTGAATTTACCTCGCTTTTCTTGTGACACAGAACTTTAAATTACAAGAAGACTATTTCTGAACCCTTAAAAGTGAAATGGTCACCTGTACTGCAGTTAACAAATTCAGCTAACCACTAACTAGAAAAATAAAAATATTTGGAGAAATAGATATTTCTCATCTAGTTTTTGCTCCCTAGTTCAGTTGATTGTTCCTTGTTTCACTTAGCTTTGGTTGTTATAAAGCGCCCCCTCTTCCAAATGTACTGACTGAAAACACTTGCCTTCTGCATTTGGAGTTCATGATTCTGTGTTTGGGATGAGTAATGTATTTGTTTGACAATAGCCTCACTGGTCTTTGCTGACCCTGCTCAGGTGTCTAGTCAGCTGCAAGGGCGGCTGGTGGTGATGCAGAATGGCCTGAAGCATGTTCTCTGTGGACTCTTGGTTGCTGTCTGAGACGCTTCGATTCTGAACAGACCAATGGGTTCGGTACCAGATTAATGAAGGGTTGCATTCAAAGTGGTTGCTAAAGATTAGAACCATGGCCAAAAGAGAGATATACCATACAGGCATATGCTTGTGAAGACTCTGCTTGTACAGTCTGCTGTTCTCAAATTTGACTAAAAGTACACATGATTAAGATCAAGTTTATGTGGATAAACCTGCCCCAAGGTGCAGATACCAGACAGCTTACTGGGACATAACAATTTGCTTTATTCTCCATTTGAATGTCTTCTGAGACTTCCAACACCACCATCCTCTCCCTGCCTTCCCCCATTAGTCGTTCCTTTTGTTTGTGAGTCTCAGGTTCACTGTGTAGCCTAGGTTATCCTAAAACTCACTTTGTAACCTAGGATAGCCTTGACTTTTTGTAATCCTATTTCCTGGTCTGCCTCTTTTATTTTACTAGTATTTTTGACAGTTATAATAATTAATATACTTAAAGAAATATGATTATAACTGAAGGTAAACTTTTGTTAATGATTGCCTTTGATTTTTGCCTAATGCTAGGGCCATTTGTATATATACCATCTTCTAATCCAGTTTAATAGAGTAAAGGGAAGGGATTATGTTAAGGAACAGGAAAGCTAGGCATAAACATATCAATTTCCTGGAGTCTCAAATTTACCAAATGTCTCAGCAAGGGTTCATTTTTTTTTCTTTTTTTTTCTTTTTCTCTTTCTTTCTTTCTTTTTCTTTTTTTTTTTTTTTTGCTCTGTGTCATTTGATATTTCTGTTCCATCAAGATTGACCCAAAGTAGAACCATAATTATTTGTGGGTATTTATTTGTTATTATTAAACACCCAAATGGGCTTATCACCGTGCAGTTTGTTTAAGTTCTAATTTTCTTTGAACGCTATAAGCTGCAACGTAGCAACTATCACTTTCCACCAGAGAGATGGAGTTAATTCAAAGAAAGCAGGAAAGAGCTTAAAGCCTGGTAGCTTATGCCCGACTAATGTTGTAGTTCATGTTTTTAAAAAAGTTGTATATTTTTATTTCATGTGGGTTGGTGATTTGCTTGCATGTATGTCTGTGTGAGGGTGTCAGATTCCTTAGAACTGGAGCTATAGGCATTTTTGAGCCACCATGTGGATGTTGGGAATTGATCCCAGGTTTTCTAGAAAAGCAGCCAGTGCTCTTAACCTCTAAGTCATCTCTCCAGACTATATTCCATATTTTTAAATAAAGAAAATATTTTGCATATCTTGAAAGTATAATTTGGTGGTGACATGACACTATTAATCATTATTAATGAAGTTACTTGTAAGAGTTCTACTCTACCAATTTTAGGTTATTATAATAAAAATATTATTTTACTATGGTCTTTCATAGCATTGGTTGTCAAGCATGTTTTTATTAAAATACATCAGAATACTTGCTTCATCTCTGAATTATAGCCATAATTTAAGAGGCCCATCTGGTATGTATATTTGCTAATATTAGTAGCACTAATAATTTTTGTTCAGCATAATTTAATAACTATATTTTTGAAATATAGATAAATATATATTTATAACATTTTCCCTCTTTAAAAGATATCTTTCAGAGATTAAAGGGAAATTAAGAAGTAAATGCTCTTTGAACAAATCTATGTTTATCTTTTGATATCAAATGAAATACTGAGCAAATTAAGTAGCACAGAAGACCATAAAGTTATTTGGTAAAATATTGGTACCAGTCTCTATTGATGAAAGCAATCATGAAAAAAAACACTTTATTTTGAAATTTCAAGGTTGGTGGGTTTCTTCACCTTCATAAGTCCCTGAATCACCCAAGCATGGTATAATCACTTTCTCCCTAATAGAGAGAGCTCTGTGATTTCGTTGATTCTTTGCCTTTATGGACCTACTTGTTCTTTCAAGGTTCCTTCCGCACTATAGAACTTATGGAGACTCCTTATTCCATCTGCTTTGCCAGCTATTAACTTAACAAATGTGGAAGTTACTCGGAATATATTTTCAATAACAAATCAGTACAGGATGTAATTGGACAGTAGTCTTGATTTTGTCCTATACTCTCAATACCTTAAAATCATATTTTGTAATATACCCTATTTAATAGAAAAATCTTATGTCTTTGTTTTATAACCTATCTGCTATGGCTGTATCTGCTGGCATATCTACAAATCAGAAGGTAGTTATGCCAGCAATATGTTTTGGATATTCCAAACCAAATCCAATTCCTTGTGGCTGAATCCTTGTTCCTGAGACTAAAGCATTGCATTTTCTCCCACCTACCCAGCAATCCTAGTACAGAAGTGTCACAGAGCAGCTCATATTGGCCGTCTTGACTGTTAGATAAGCTACTAACATCAGTAAATTTTTTTGTCAGAAAATCAGGCAAGACAGGGGAACATGCGTCTTTTGCTTAGGCAATTGTCAAAATCCTTATTTTTCATAACATGCAGAATTAAATTCATTTTAATTTATAAAATGCCCCCAAAGCATTTCCTGAATAACATGCCAAATATCAATCAATGGGCATTTCCCATACTTTCTGTGTCACTTGATAGTTTTCAGATGAGTATCACTAACATGGGTGACTACTGCTTATTAGTGTTAATTTTACATACTAATGAATACTGAAATGTTTGTAATGTGAAATGGAATGAAGTATAATTAATAATGTTGGGTAGATTAAAATTCTACTTTGATATGCTTTATTGACCTCTACTCTTAGTGTGTGTACTAACTAGTGCTCCTTTTCATTATGTTTTGTATATAGATTCACGTAAATTAACTTTTACTTATGCAATAAAAATGCAAAAAGTTAATTTTAATTATAAATTATCTAATTGGGATGCAGACAGCACTTTATCAATTTCCCACTTTACTGCTTCTGTGCAATATTGTCCTTAAGCTATTCTTTTAAAATGCATCATATAATTGAAGAGACGTATATTTGTTAAATACATTTAGTATAAAAGCAAAGACACTTCCAAATAAAATATATTGTCATAGGCTCTATTGATTATTTTTTTTAGTATATGTCTTACATTTATTTATTAATGTATTTACCCAGGAATTGATTTAGTTTATTCATGTCATTATTGACATGGGGAATTTGTAAACAACAGAAAATTATTTCCCACAGTTCTAGAAGCTGGGTGTTCAACATTAAGATTTTGGTAAATTCTGTCCCTGGGGAGAATTTGGTCCCTTTTTCTAAGATGGCAACTTAATATTTGTTAAAGGGTTAGAAAAGAACAGAGGCCACAGGCCATAGAACCACTTCTCTCCAGCCTATTAAAACTCTCCCACCTGTTTGTAAGTACTCCTCAATGTCTAATGACTTATCACCGGCTACTCATCTTAACAGTGTTGCCATGGGGATTAAGGAACAACAGAAAAGTTGGACAGATAATCATACAAACTTAAGAATGAGATCGATAAAGCTACAAATTTGTATCACAAAATAACTTAAAAAAATCTTCAGATGATATTCTATGTCATCTATCTGCTGCTTATACTTAGAAATGCTTGGAGGGCATAAGTTCTATTAAGCTAAGTAGAAAGTCATTAAAATACTGTGTCTTCTGTCCTTCTCTCAAAATTTGGGCTTTCATACCAAAACAGTTTTCTCACAAAATCTAAGGTTTATAACTTTGGAGAGATAGCTCCATAGTTAATAGCATGTGCTGCTATTGCAGAGGACCTGAATTCTGTTCCCAGAACCCACATGAAGGCTCTTAACTCTCTATAATTCCAGATCGAAGGGATCTAGCACCCTCTTCTGGCCTCTACAGGCACCAAACATTCATGTGGTTCACACACATTTACATGCAGGCAAACACAAGCATGGAGTGAAAAATAGATTTTCTTTTAAAAAAAAGTCTAAGATTTGTAAATCATTAATAATTTCTATTCCGTTCCTGACATGATGTTACTCTTACACTGCCTGATACTTAACAATAACCTCAATAGCAGTTGTATTAATAAATATTACTGGTAGCTATTATGATAGGTAATACAAATTAAATACCTGTAAAGTGCCAGGCTGGATTCCACTTTAATCAAAATACTTAAAAATAGTCACATAAGGAAGAGAAAAGACTATGCAAGGAAGGATAAATGACCTTGGAAATAAATTAGTTGAATTTTACTGATATGACCATTTCCTGTCAATGTTGAAAAAAAATCATAAAAGCAGCCAGACATGTCTCCCTTACTTGCTTTAAGTTGTTGGCTTGGGAGAGTTACTGGAAGCAAAATGGATATCCTGTATCTCGTGATTTAAAAGTAGAGGGTGTTAGGGTGGGGTGAGGTGCTACACAGCTCTAATTTCACCAGTTTGGAGACAGTGGAGGGCAAATCTCTGAATTTCAGCCCAATCTGGTACATATTGTGAATTTTAAGCAAGGAAGAGCTGCAGAGTGAGACCCTGTCTCAAAGGAGAGTAGCAAATTAATCAATTAATTAAAATTAATTAATTAATTAAAATTCAGGGCTGACCATTTGGTATAGGATAAACAATTGGGGAGTCTTTCCCGAGGAAAACTGTCCCCTCTCAGCATTTCTTAGTTTCTTGTAGTGTTTTGTCTATACACACACAATTAAAGAAAAAAGAAGCCATGAATTTGAAAGGAAGCAACTGGGAAAATGGAATGTAGAAAGGTTTGGAATTGGAGCACATGATGTAATTAATTTTTATTTAAAAAAATGAATATGAAAATGTCAAGGAAAGTGCTGGAGACTGAACACACACCCTCAGAGCAAAGCAGTTCTTGGCAAGTTCTTCATTGATTCTCCTACTTCAGTAGGTGGTCAGTTTGGAATAAATTGACCCATATTATCAAACATGGGTACAAAGAAGCAAATAGGATTTACTAATGCACAGTGGAATTAACATTCTCTAAGATGCAGAAAATTAGAAGGCATCATAAGAATGAGAAACAGAAATCCAATTTTCGAAATAGTTAAGCCGGTATCTCCACAGGGGCTTTAAAACATGTCCAAATTACCGGAAGATTCACTTATTGATTTTCAGCGAGATACAGGCGATAATGATGATGATTATGATGATGATGATGATGACGACGATGATGATGACCACGACGATACCACATCTCAGCGAGACAATCATGGGGATGCTGCATGCCAGCTTTCTTAGGTTCGGTCTCCACAGGGAAACATGTTTGCCTCCAGTTGAAGAAGGGAATATAGAAACTGGAAAGAAATAAGAATCTTTTCGGACATGGTCATTTCAACTAACAAAGTATATATTTTATGCTAATTATGGGAAATGCTTTGTCTTCTAAGATGATCCTTTTTATCTTTTTAAAAAAGGATTTATGTATGACTGACTGCTCTATCTGCATTCCAGAAGAGGGTGTCAGATCCCATTATAGATGGCTATGTGCTGCCATGTGGTTGCTGGGAATTGAACTCAGGACCTCTGAAAGAGCAGCCAGTGCTTTTAACCACTGAGCCATCCCTCCAGTCCCATGACCCTTCTTCTACAAGTGAATCAAGTGAGAGAAATTAGTCAGTCAATCTCTTTTAACATTTTGATATAGAAAGAAAGTTGACTCCAAATAGATTCATTCACTCTATACTTATCATTCACAAAATTACATGAACTGTATGGGAAGAATAATTTCAACATGTCAATTTAAGTGGTTTCCATTAACCTGAATTGTTTTCTGATAAAGGCTCATCTTAATAAATTGTGCTCAATCTTGCTATAAAGATAAGGTTTTAGAAATTTTTTAAAAAGTACAATTCATGGGGGTGGGAGTTTCTTTTAACTTGTGTCAGGCTAATTGCTTCTAATAGATTGGAACTGTTGACAGTCTATTACATTTGTTGATCCCGAATAAAAAATGTAAAGTATCACACATCTTCTTATTTCCTACAATTTCCTTGGATGTTTACACATTTTTAGAGCAGTAAGAATTATTGGCTTAGCTCTGTGTAGATGTTGGAAGCATTATTGTGTACACATATCTGCAGTCAGAGCCTCGAGGGATGGGTGGGTACTCTTATGTCAGAGGCTAATTGACCTCATTGTTTCTTCCTGGATTTATTATTCTAAATATTATTTGTAAACTGACAGCTTGGACTTAATAGGGCTGTTGCAATTTGAAAGGAAATTGTAGAATTTTACACTTTAAAGTCTTAAATTAGGATTAAACATTAAGCAAAATGTTTCATTTTTGCATTTTTAAACATCTGTATATCATAAAAATGTTATATATCTTCCCCCATCCTCCTGACTTTCCTCTATTGCCCCACTCTTTCCCTATCTACTTTTATATTTCTCGTTTACCATGTAGATTTCCAACAGTAGAGAAAGCACAGGATACCTTAGTTTCTTGTTCTGGCTCATGTTACTTAACAACATGATTTCTCTCGTTCCATTCATCTTCCTATTGATTAGAATATGAAAAAAGCACCAAATTCTGTTTTTATTCATTTGTTTATTGATGGCCACTTAGGATAATTGAATAATGTATAATGTGTGTGTATGTACATGCATACACACCTGAGTGTAACAGCTACAATGGGAGACAGCAGCAGGTAGGAGAATTCCCAAGGCCAGAAAAGAATGATTTCTTAGTGAATCATAATGACTCATATAGAATTCATAGATAGAAGCACTGTTGAGAGTCAGAACAACATCTGCAAGGTTGTGAAGAGGGAAGCATTTTTTTGATATCTACGTTCTGGTAATCTTAGTGTACATGCCTTTTACTGACTGAATCATACTTCATGCACAATGTAAAAGCATTTGATGAGTGAAAAAATAGTATGATTAGTATTAAAGTGTGTACGTTCAGGTGTTCTTGGGTAAAAGTGGCTGTATCAGGGTTTTACATGCAATATGATTTCTTGGAAATTTCCCACAAGGTATTCATACAACACAGTAGATCCCAAGTAGATACAGTTTTGCACCAGGAGACACTTGGTACTCTGTGCAAGAAATGGCTGTGTAATTTCAAAGGAATATGTCTTATAAAGTGTTCGAGGAAAATGAGGCTGCTATCCTGCTGTGAGACCTCTAACTGAACACTCCTTTCTTTATCCATCTTACCTCTATTCAAAAGTTCTCATTCTGCTGAATTTTATATTATTCATTCTTACTGCTGGTGCTTGCCTACTTAATACTTTAGTAAAGAAGTATAGTCTATATGTTCTTTCATTATATGTCTTTACGATAGCTTGCTAGAGTTTTAAGATTCTCTCACACAGATCTGATAGACAAATTTCAGTGTTTTCCACCACTGCATGTTACTGTATGAGGTAGGCTATATTAACTTTATAATGGCATGAACCTATTCTTTTGATGGTAATTTGGGCTGATTTCAGAAAGTTTTGGGCCAAAAAAATATAATTTTTCATTAGTATCTTTGTATGTTATAACATGTTTTATTTCATGGTCAATTTCTTTATAGTATAAAAGGCTATATACAAAAGGTGTATACAACTTTGTGTGTGTGTGTCATGGTAGTTTCAGAATTTAAGCTCCCTATGAATGCAAATTTCTATATATCTCTGTATCCATGTGTCCTCCTTAAATTTCCCTGTCCCCGCCCTCACATCTCTTTTTCTCTTAGTCTTTCTGTCTTTGGAGCAGATGCTTACTGTGGAGTGTCTTGTAGGCCAGGCTAAAGTTGAACTTGTGATGTAGTTTAAGAGGAACTAGAATTCCTGATTCTCCTGTGTCTGTTTCTCATGTGTTAGGATTAGAGGCATGAATCACCAAATCCAGTTCTACAACACTTTCTTTAAGATATATGCTTCCAAATAGATTCCATAGGGTATGTGAATGAATGCTATGAACATTGTTTTTCCAGAAGTTACCCTCATCCAAGGCCACCTCTATGTATGTGTGAGTGGTTTCTCAATCCACGTGCTCATCAACACTTCACATGATCTGATTTCATCAGTTTTTCTGATTTTTTATGTCTCAGACAAATTCTTGCTGAGGTCTTTAGTATGTTTTTTTTTGAGGTTGTACATTTTTATAAGTTTATTCCCACCCATGTACATATTTTTGTAGTAAAATTCCAGCCAAATTTCTTTAACATTGGAATATTTAGATTTTATTATGGACTTATTGCACGTTTTATATGTTTGCCAATCCTCCTGTGCAATGTCAAGGATTAATTACTACAAGGCATACCAGTAGTTTCTATTTCTCAGTTTCATCAGGGATCTTTAATGAATGTGATCTCTAATGAATGTATCATAGAAGAACATATGCAATAATAGAAAGATATTCAATCTAGTAGTTATTCTGTGATTTCAAACACATACATAAAAATGCCTTTCAAAGGATGTATCTCCTTAATAAGTAAATACAATATTTCGCATTGCATGACGGCTACCTGTATACTTTTCACATAGTGATTTCTTCTTTAAGCTCAGAATATGTTATGATGTGTACTTGTGACAAATAACTGTTTAAGACATTTTATAAATCAGCAGAGGTAAAGAGACTAACAACTATGATGCTGCCATCATGGGGAGGGGTAAGAGCTCTAATGAAATAACACCTAATTTATTCTCCATGTGTAAGCAACCTATTGGTATTGCTAGGTACTGCACATGTACACAGAGGTCAGAAAATTACTCTACTGGAATTGAAAAAAATAGCAAAACAATTTAGATCTGGTTTTTAAATCAAGGGCAGTGGATCCATACAAAATGTCATGACATATTCCATTGAGATTACAGGTGTTCCCACTTCTCCAGTTTACCAATGACTTTCATAGTCAATCCCATGTGTGCTTCATACTGCCAGAAGCTAGATAAATGGAGACGCTTGATTTCCTTGGCAGTGAATGTTTCTTTAAGATATTTTCTGTGGAAGGGTTTGTGTAACCTCAAACAATGTAAATAAAACCGTGGTCTTTACTTTGCAGAACTAATGGACTAGAGTAAATGTATTGCAGAATAGGGAGAGGGTGCTCAGACATGCCAACGGTATTAACGCAGACAGCTGAGCTTGTTGGACTCAAACTACAAGTTCCTTGATTTTGAAAATGAAAATGGCTGAGTATAATTATTTACAATTCACAGTTGAACTGAAATTGGTAAGGCAGTGGGTACACAAAAGAAATGGAGGTTGAAGGAATACGATCCCATAATCATTATATTCTGGAGGAGAAGTGAGTATCCATGCTTGTGACATGGTGCTGAAGCAAAGACTTTGTGAAGTGTTTGTCAGTGTCTAAAAAGAAAAAAATGACGAGGGGGGAATGGTCATTTAAATATACTCTTTTATCTTTGATGTTATGACCACAGCTCATAGATTTGGGTATAACGGAGGAATAATACATACAGATGATAAAACATCACTGGAAACAAGTGGAGAGTTAAAGAGCAATAACTCTACTCCTTTCAGTGATAAAGAGAATATTGAATGAGGAAAACTAAACCATCTGAACAATCCCGCTTTCATGTTGAGAAAATTATATATGTCGGTGGGCGTAAAAGAGGGGAAATGTTCATTTAGTTACCAGATTAAGTCTAGCTTCAGCTGAATAATGAAAACCAGCATTATCACAGGATTTATAGAAAGGGAGAGTTGTATGAGTTTGTTGATGTATTAAGGATGGATGTTAAAATATAAACTAATGAAATTTACACAAGCAAAGTTCCTAAGTATGATTATTTATGATTCAGTGCTCAACTGAAATTTGTAAGACAATGTATGGGGAAATGAGGAGGTTAGAAAAAGTGGTGTAGAATATTGGTGTGAATGTGTCCTTATGTCTTAAAAACCAAATTTTCATTGTGTGATAAAAGTTAATTTCCAACATAAAAGCTTGTCTTTAGGTTGGAAAAATCTTTTAAAGTAAGATATTAATAAGTTTCTTATTTGACAATGCTGAAGGTTCCCCAATTTTGATTCCACTGCCTAGGAAACACACATTGTGTTAGTAGTTACTTGACAAAGGTAAGTCTTCCTCCTGTACTTGCTTTCAATCCAGTTAAGACATTGAAGAAAAGAGGTGGGAATCAAACCTATAGTTGAGCCATATCTATAGGGTCTAATGGGTCCAGGCCTGGAGGCATTAGGAAGTAATTGGATCCTTTATCATTTCTCTTACTCTGGGAATGCGATCTTGGTTTTCTCTTTAGAAGACAGTATATAATATAGGCAGTGACAATATCCTAGTCCATCTGGGACAGTGTACTAAGTACCTAGTATTCCAGGTACTGTGATTCTCAGCCTTAGTAAGAATTCCAGTTCCCAAGCTTGGTGACCATCAGAGGGTCACAATCTTATAGGTTAGTATGTATCTTGAGACCACAGTGTATTAGAAGTGTCAAGGTAAACCCAGGATCAGAAATCAGAGGATCTTTTCACTAAACATTGAGTCTAGATGTGAAAGATGTAGATGTCTCCTCAGGACTTTCTAGCAGAAGAATGTGTCTGAGTAATCTGCCAGTGTGAAAACCCACCTTCCTGTTTTACAGAGTCTCAGTCATAAGTAGGGTGATGTCAATGTTTTTAACTTCTATGAAAAAGACAAGTCTTGAAAAAATAATAAATTGTGTTATATGTATAATTTGAGGCTTGTTTTTCCCAGTGAAGTCTAAAGTGGAAAAAATGTAGTTACCTAAAACATCAAGGGCAGTGTGAGTTGTGATCAAGTCCATCTTATTATATTTCTCTAAACACTCTTCTGTCTGTGAGTGTGTAGAAAGGAAAGGCCCGGGAACAGACTGCTCTAACCTGGTAAAAAAAAAGATTGATCCAGGACAGGAGATGGTGAGACTGAAGCTCTGACTTGTGAGCCACACAGAAGCCAGGTCTAGAAGGAAATATACTACCAAGAGCAGCGAAGTTCGTTCTTCTTGTTCTGGTGCTTTATCTAGCCTGAGAAATGCTACCAGTTCCCCATTCCTCTATATTTTATGTTCTGTTGAAAGATTGATGATTACTTTAGTATCAGAGTGGGCGGGCTTTTTCATATGTCTGCTGCAGTAAGGCCTACGGGAGGCTGGCAGTGTGCCTCACCTGGCAGCTAAGAGGCAGGATATACCCTAGTGAAACTCTGTGGGTGGAAGAAAATTTGTCTTGGCCATGTTTGCCTTGGAGAAACCTACTAACCACCATTTCTAGCAGCAACCAAGAAGTTTGGGCAAGCAGCCAATTTCCAAAGGTTAAGTATAAATCTTTAAATATGATTTGATAAGAATATAATACCATGCATTCTTCATTTAGGGAGCATTTGAAACAACATGTGTCCCATCACAGCAGACCAGGAAACCCTTTGTACCATAAGTTGTCCTCCTTATTCAGACTACAGATGAGAACTCTGCTGTGAAGATGAAAATTCATATAGTAATTGGAGCTAATGGCATTGCTGCGTAAAGTGTAGAATTTTTCTTAAAATGCTAACAGCAGTTTAGCAAGCGGGATCAAGAGGGGGGAAAAAAGAAACAAATGATTGTGCTGATGGCATCTCTCAGAATTGAACTTTGTTTTTCGTGGGGGTGAATGATACACATTTCTAGTAACTGACTTCTTACTGCCTAATTATTCATAAAGTTGTAGCTTACAGTGTAATTGATTAATAATTGCACTATTCAAGATATAATTATAGTGTTTATTAGAACTCAGAATTCTTACATGATTATTTGGATCCAGTTAATGTCTGTAGGCTTTTAAAATCGTTAATGTATCTGTGCACACACACGTGACTGAGCTGCTCCTCACTCTCTGTTGCTGCTGCTCTTCTTCTGAGATGAAGCATTCTGTTTACTTCACCCTTCTTCAATTAATTTTACCTTGTGCTTATTTTAAGAGCAACTCTGGTATCAATGACTATCAACCTAGACATTAATTTGAACTACTTTGCTTTGTGTCTTCCATCCTAGGATCCCCCAGTGAGGGGTTGGGGGTGTGGTTCAGTGGTAGAGCCCCTGCCTAGAGTCCCCCAGTGAGGGGTTGGGGGTGTGGTTCAGTGGTAGAGCCCCTACTCTATCACTACATTATGTTTCCTATTAATGTACTTATGGTTATCACTTCATTTCTTCAATTGATAATATTTATTAGATAATAACAAAGACTTATTATTGAGAATGTTTTATACACTACCATGATCAATTTTGTGAATTTAGAAAAAAAATAGGCATTAGAGTTTTTTTTTAATAGTTATTATTTGTTCTAGTTAAAAAAAAAAACAACTTTTTTTTTTTTTTTTTTTTTAAGTAGCAACCTGGTCTGGAGAGATGGATTATTGGCTGCTCTTCAGAGGACCAGAGTTCAAGTCACAGGGACTACATAACGGCTTACAACTTTCTGTAGTCCACACCCAGGGAATGTGTTGCTTTTTTCTGCGCACCATAGGGAACCTGGCATGGATGTATGTGGTGTATACCTACACATCAAATAAATGAATAATTAAAAATAGCAACCAATCATGTAAGGTGCTACAAAACAATGACATGAAGTGTCCCACTTAGATAAGACACAAATATTATGAAACTATATGATAGAGGGTCTATCAGTTTCATAATTACAAAAGCCCATTTTATAGGCTTAGGTTTCAGGGCTTCTTATTTTATCTCACCTCTGCTGGTGTGTTAGCAGTATGTCTTTGGGGAAAACTAATTAAATCCTGGGTCAGGTTCCCCATAAAACCAGTATCTACAAGGTTGAGTGATTCCTGACATCAGTAACGCAATACATACAAAATACTTAGAAAAGAGGGTGCGTGTTGGTGCATGCGGACTTAATGCCTGACACTGGTTACATTATCTAGGGTTCAGAGCTCAGTGCAGTGGAAAGTTTTCGCTTTTGCCAATGAAGCTTTCACACCTCCCCAAGTGGAACAACCGTCCACAAATCCTACAAGTAAATAGTAATCAGCCTGGAGTTTAGAGATGATTGTTATTTATGTGTGCAGCTGTTCAAATGAGGAATTAAGATGGCTTCTAAGTGATATCATTATTTGATATCATATACACTGGATTTGTCCAAGCACTATGATTTTCAATTATCTTCAATTAAGGTTTTTAATAAATGGTGACGGAAGGAAACAATATGAAGAATTTACAGATCCCTCTTAAGCATGTTTTAACCTTCCTGTCATTAGAAGCCCATAAAGAGATACTATTTTCTACAAGGCAATTATACAGATGTCTGCATCTAAGATGTCTTATGAAATCACAGGAAATAATTTAATTGGCACTTTACAACATTTTTGGTTAATGTCTTCATTCTAAATGAACCTGTTCTATGAGGCGGAAAAGAGCAAGGAACAATTGAAATGGTCTTTAGGGTGAAAGACTAAATTGAACATATAACAAAGCAGGGATTTTTTTTTTTGACCTATGTAAAGTTTAAGGGTTATGGTAAATGGAGCAAAACAGGTAAAACCTGACTGGTGTAGAGGCCACTCTGACTCTGAAGTGTTATCTTCTTTTCTCTTTGCCTGACACTCAACACAATTGTGGTTCTCAGTTCTGAAGTCAGCATACCTGGAACACCATTTTATAGGAATTCAGAGCAAAGAAAACAGTCATTCCCCTGCCAAGGAAGAGAGTCACATCTACCCAATTCCCCCACTTCTTTCCACCAATGTCATTTTCTTTTTGCCAAGAAGAATTCACTTTACTAGTTTAGTTATGAGCTAAGCTGCCTTAGCTTGTCAGTTTCCTACAAGCATTTTTACAAGCAAATATCACCTTGAATCTCTCTAACCATTAAATCACAAGCTTCTCATTAAAAAGGATCTTGTTAAGATGATAGGATGGAACTTTACCACACTGAGAGACCAGAACTATAGACTTGGATTAATGAGCTGGACACATCACCACAGGCCTAACAGAATCACGGTAGAGGTATTTAAGGGGCTGGTAACCCTTAACTATGTTTGTCCCTTTCAGTAATGTAGCAGAGAAATCTCTAAATTTTTTCTTATTGATACTTTTGGCATAATACATCACATATGTTAGAGTATCCATGAAATATGTGAGTTTTTTTCTTTCTTTAAAATAAGATTGCATGGTTTACATTTATTTTGTGGTGTTCCTGTGTGTGACTGTGTGTGTGTGTGTGTGTGTGTGTATGTATGTGTATGTGTGTAGAGGTCAAACGGAGACAGTTCTTTTGCCATGGTGTAGGAGTCAGAGTTCAAATTAAATTTGCCAGGCAGGGTAATAAGTTGTATTTGACATCTGAACCACTTAGCTAGCACCCCCAATGCCTTTTTTCACTCACTCAGTCAAATACTTGTACATTTTGTGCCAGTTATACCCACACCAAAATTCAATTCATTCTGGTATTGTTATTAGTAAAATACTGTTAACATTGACAGCCACTTATTGAACATGTATTACTTAGAAAATGGTTATAAATTGTTTGATAACAGTCTTATAGGTCGTACAGTTGGGGTAAATGAGGAATCATGTTAACACATAGGTAATTTTCCCAAAGTCTTAACAATGAGTAAGCCTTAAAAACCAGATCTGGACAGATGCAAGGAAGTGGATATTTTTTGAACGTGTAAGCCACAAATTTTCTTTCATTACAATTTCCATGATCTCTTTTCATGTTATAAATTTGTATCTTTAAAGTCACATCTATTACATACCATCTAAGTCTTATCATTTACTAGTTTAGAGTCTAGTGAGAGATACAGATTTTTAAAGTGGATCATAACACCAACTAATATAGGGGAGAGAAAGGCAAAGTTAGCTAGCCCAGTGGTGCACACACATAACCACAACCCTTGAAAAGAGAATGCCGGAGAATCGTGAGCTTCACTCCAGTCTGCGTTACGTGGGAACACACTGTCTCTGGAGGGAGAGAAGATAAAATTAAGCTCTGACAGCAATAAAATGACTGTATCTTCTACTTGCTTTCTAGGCTGAATTGTTACATCTTATTTTTAGTCATCCTTTGACACGGAAAAGGTCAACTTCCCTCTATGCATTTAAGTTACCTATTCAGATACTCAAAATTTACAAAGAATACAACATTGATTTCCATGTGCTTGCATCTTAAATCTTTGCAAATATAAAAGAGAGTTTACAAAGAAAACAACGATTTCAACAACTATTAACTTTCAAATCATCCTTCGAGTTTTCTGTTGGTTTATCTAACTCTGGTTTGGAAAGAGCTGCTTCCTTCCTGCCTCTCAGGAAGTCCCTCCAAAGAAGGACTTGTAGAGAGCTAAGCCCTGCAGGGATGTAGCTGACTGCAGCAGCAAGCTGATTTTTGCCAAGCTCATCCGACCTGCTCTCTAAAGACCCTACTTCCTCCAGTTTGCTCCTCTAGGGGCCTCTTCAGCAGTCTGTTCTTGTGCCCTCCCCTCTAGGAGAGCTCTTTGGGGAAATGTCTCTTCCCTAACTTAGAAAATGCAAGCCACCTGCACTCAGTGTATTTGGCTCTCTTAAGATGTTTGCCCGCGTGCAGCTGTCTTTTTCCAGGTTCTCCAAGGAACTGGAAGGTTGCACGAAGCAACTCCTATTTCGGTTCTCTCCAGTGGAAGAGGAAGAATTGATGAAGAGAGCTGGGCTCCCAGTACTCACTGACTGCAGTAGCTTCTTTCATGATTTTTGTTTGCTCTTGATTTCTTGGTAGTGCAGCCTCTCCTTTTCAGGTGTAATTCATTTGCTTATTTATTCATCTCACTCCTCTGTGTGGAGTGGAACTGCTGGCTACTCTGCTGAATGCTGAAAAAAGACAAGGCACTTGACAGACACAGGCCCAGCTTCCCTCACTCATAGAAGCTTTAATTACCACCCTCTTGCCACTTCAAAGCACTTCTGAAGAGTTGAGAGAGGAGCCCAGCCCAGGCTCTTTAGCAAGAAACCCTGAGCTATATCTGAAAATCTAGAGACTTCTTGTTCTTTAGTCCTCTCTCTAAAGCCGTGAAACTAATATGCACAATGCCTTTGCCTATCTCCCCATAAGCAAATTAACCACATGTATAAATTAATTTCTTTCTTATGGATTTGCTCATCTGAAATTAACTGTGCCTTCATTTAAAACATAGGCAGCTAAGATCTTTCCTTTAATCTTAGGATGTAACCATTCTGTGGAAATTGACCCTGGATTCCAATTGTCTCATCTTTTCTTTCAGAAAAAAATTGGTTATGTTTAAACAAAATCTCAATGCTTATGTGACTTGGACTATTAAGATTTTATCAAAGCCTTAATATAAAATCAAGTCTATAACTTTATTAAATGTGTTTTGATTTCAGCATAATTTTGTTTTTACCATATTACCCAGGTAGTTGAATAAGTTGTCAAATCTTCTAATTTCACCCAAGAATTCCGCACACATTGGCTTTTGGATGGTGCTAAAGAGACTATGTTTGCATTTAAAAATTTTTGCTTTCTTTCTGAAAATTATCTGTGGAGAAATATTGTTTTAATTAACAACTGTCTATCTGTTCTTAAATTATAGATGCAGAATGTCTGATAGGGTATCAGCATGGACATTCACCTATTAAACTATCAAATGTTTACTCATCAATTTTGAATAGAATGTTTCTACTTTGTACTCTTGGAATAAAATGATATAGAATCTGAAGGAAAAAAATCTGTAAAATGTTTAACCATACACACATATATTTACTTAGATGAGTTATCAAAGTTTAATATATATTGGATTATTCTCAATTTTGGGACCAATTATCCTATTGAACTTTCAACTGATAAAACACCATAAATTAATCGACATTATAAATTTAGTAGATGAGTTCATTAGCTTTGACTGCTGTAATTTAATACATGACACAATTTAAGAGGATGAAAAATTATTTTGATTCTCAGTTTCAGAAGTCTGTGGTCACTTGACTCTCGTTTTAAAACCCAAGGTTGTACAAAATGCCACAGGAGGGTTGGGTGGTAGATAAACCACACGGCATCAAGCAGGAGACAGGAAGATGGTCCTGTGATGGCTTAGGAGCACAAATTTGTTCTCTCTTTAAAATACATAAAGATATGTAGAATTTTAACACATTCTATTGATTAATTGACTGATGACTAATTGATTGTGGATCTGTATATTTGTGTGGGCTTGCACATGCTGCTGGGAAAGTATGGAGGTCAAAGGGCAGCTTGCAGAAGCCTGTTTTTACTTTCTACTCAATGGGCGCTGGTCTTTCAAGCCAGGTCACCAGGCATGACAACACACATCTTACCACTGAGCCACCTCACCAGCCAGATATATAATACCTTAACTTTGAGCTGTTTTCATTCACTGAAATATTTGTCTTTAACTCTTTTTATATTAGAAGTAATGGGCTGTCTAGTTGTGTGCAACTAAGAGGAGACTTTCCTCAAGTGTTGGTAAAATATCCTGTCGCCTCCAAATTTTCAGAGAAGTTCTTTTTTCCATTCAGTTATTGTGTTTTTTTCCTAATAAAAAGGCTGTTCTTCAGCCTCTGTGCCATAAACCTTAAGCTTCAGGACACACAGGAAACAGTGGATATATTCTTAGAGAAAAGAAAGGGAGATTCTTAGGTATTTTGTAAATAAAATTTACTATCAGTAAATCTCAGGCTTGTGGTAGGTGCTCTAACCCCCGAGACAATTCATTGACATTTTAGATTAGAAATATCTCATTATACATCACCTTTATGCCAACATTCTACTGTTATGGGTTGGATATTTTGGGAAGACAGTCTCTGTGACTGGCCTGGGACATGCTTTGTAGATCAAAATGGACTTAAACTCACAAAGAACCACTTTCCTTTTTGTTTTCAATGCTAGCATTAAAGGCACGACAATATCCAACAGTGGTTTAGATATTGAACCTCCCCCAGGGATATATTTTAAGAGCCTGGCAAGTAGTCCCTAGAACCACAAGGAAGGGGATAGAACCTTTAAAAGGCAAGGGCTATATATAAAAGGAGTTAGGAACCTAGGAAACCAGTTTCCAATAGAAGGAGGAAGAGGGTCTTTATGGACCTGTCAACCAGACATCTCCAAATAATATGTCAGACCATATGTCTCACAAAGATATTTATTCACAAGAAGATAACACTTCCTTTGATGTTTTGACAGGGTATTACAACTAAGAAAAAACATAGGTATAGGACAGTGAGACCTACATAGAAAATTACAGTCATATAACATTTTATTCCTTTCAGTTTTTATTTACTTATTTCTTTTTCTTAGTTAAAATTTGTTTTCATACAATACATTTTGATGTTTGTCTCCTCCAAGGTCCTCCCACTTTCCTCTCCACCCAACTTTAACAAGATCAAACCTTTTAAAAAATTGATATATTATATAGTAAGTTAAAAATTAAATATTGGTTTCACAAAGTCAGTATCATGTGATATGGAGAATGAATTTGCTAATAGGCTTGCTGAAAAATGTTTGGGTATGATGGGAGACAGAAATCTTGAATATATATTTTCCAAAAGGGATCTAAAGACAGCCAACAAACAGGAAAAGTTATTTTAAGTGTTAAGCAAAACCACCTTAACCTATAGAGAACTAGAATTATGAAGGCAAATAAAAAGCTTTAGAGAGAATATGAAAAATCAGAACTGTCACACTGCTGGTTGGGAACCTACAAAGGTAGAGAGGTTTTGGGCAGCTCTTTTTTAAACAATGGCATGCATACAGAATTGTTACAACTATGATATACCACTAGATACATACTCAATAAGAATGAAAACATGCTTACACAGAAAGTTGTATTCAAATGGTTATAACAGCATTACTCAGGATGGCAGAAAATGGAGAGTTCTCGAATTTCCATCAATGAACAAAGAGACAGACAAAATACTATAGGGTAGCTGCTCAGTAGAACAAATACTGACACAAACGTTGCTTTAGATGAGTCTGGATACTTGTTGTTGAGTTAAAGAGGAGAGATAGAGAGCTTTTTATTTTGTTTCTCTATTCACAAAAGATACCAGAATAGAGAAATTAATGAGATTAGTTGAAAAAGTAGAAAGTGGATTACTGTTTTCTTTGGGTTAGGAGGAGGATTTGGAGGACTCCTTGCCCTATTTACAGCAGTAACTAATTGATAGGAGGATTTTGATTGAGGTTATACCAATGTGCTAAACTCATCTGCATTGATGGTTGCATGTGGATTTGGGGCTACACTGTAGGTCAGTAAGAGTGAGGATGACATTGACTATTCTCCAGGCCACCGTTACTCATCATATGACAATTGACACTTGAGGCCAGATTATGATTTGCTTTGCATAGTTGTCTGGTATATTTAAGAACAGTTTAAAACATTCTTTTCCTCTATCAATTAGAAGGAGAGGAAGTCCTCTCTTTGCTCTCTGGTTTTGACAACTTGAAATGTCGCTTGAGATTGCCATAGGGCACAAAGTGAGGGAGGGTTTCTCAGTTAAGACAATCATTGTAGAGTATTGGTTCTCAATCTGTGGATATAGAGACCCATTTGATAAACCTCTACCTCTAAAAATCTTTAGATTATGATTCATAACAGTAGCAAAATACAGTTAAAAAGTCGCAGCGAGGATAATTTTATGATTGGAAGTCACAACACAAGGAACTGTACTGAAAGGCCACATCATTTGAAAGGTTGAGAAGCACTGTTCTAGGACTTAGAAATTGAAGAGGTGGAGCACTACAGGCTAGAAAACTGCATGGCTACTTTTCAAAACAAATATTAAAGAGTTTAATTGATATTTGACTATTTAAACCAGGACCAATTATGTCTGAGTCAGCTGGAGCTAACTCTAACAAGGTGTTACAATGGCATGTCTTTTTTTTTTTTTAAATATATTCTTTGTTTACATTCCAAATGCTTTCCCCTTTCCCGGTTCCCCCCTCCCCATATGTCCCATAAGCCCTCATCTCTCCACCCATTCCCCAATCGCCCCCTCCCATTTCTCTGTCCTGGTACTCCCCTACAATACTGGATCAAGCCTTTCAAGACCAGGACCCTCTCCTTACTTCTTGGTATGCTAATTGTGTCTTGAGTATTCAGAGCTTCTGGGCTAATTAATATCCACTTATCAGTGATTGCATTCCATGTGTGTTCTTTTGTGATTGTGTTACCTCACTTAGGATGATATTTTCTAGTTCCAACCATTTGCCTAAAAATTTCATGAATTCATTGTTTTTAATTGCTGAGTAGTATTCCATTGTGTAATTATACCACATTTTCTGTATCCATTCCTCCATTGAGGGACATCTGGGTTCTTCCCAGCTTGTGGCTATTATCAATAAGGCTGCTATGAACATAGTAGAGCATGTGTCCTTATTGCATGCTGGGGAATCCTCTGGGTTATATGCCCAGGAGTGGTATAGCAGGGTCCTCCGGAAGTGTCATGACAATGGCATGTCTTAAGTAATGGAAAGATATTTCTCACTCTTCTGGAAGCTGGAATTCAAGAATCTTTAAAGGTAGAAAGTAAGGGTGAGTTATCTGTTCTCCTGTTGGGCTGCAGCCTCACCCTAATGACCATAATTACTTCCTATAGTCCTTTGCCTGTCCTTCTTCACAAGTTGAAGAGCAGCCCTCTCTTCCCCATTTCCTTCTTGCATCAACTGTATCCTGCAGTTCATCTCTCTGGGGCAGCATGGTTCTCACTCTTCCAGATGCTTTCATCCTTTAGCAGAGTTCCTCATGTTGGGGTTATGCCCTGCCTCCCTCCCCCCAGTAGCACAGTTCCTCATGATAGGGTGACCCCTCAAGCATAAAACTATTTTCTTTGCTATTGTAATTTTGTTACTACCAATTTGTTACTGTAATTTTGTTACTACTATGAATTGTAATGCAAATATCTGTGTTTTCAGATGGTAGTAGGTGACCCCTGTGAAAGGGTCATTTAACTGCTGCTCTAGGGATTTTCCTCCTCCCCCATGGTCCCTTTTTATCTTCCTGTCTTCTGCCATTACTCCAGGCTGTATTCTCACATGTACAGAGTTGGAGCAAGGAACTACAAATAAGAAAATGTGGCTCTTGATTTCATAGGTCTGGGTGACAAGTTCAATGTAATGCTTTTTAGATCCACCTATTTATCTGCAGATTTCCTGACTTCATTTTCTTTATAGTTCCACTGTGAATATGCATCATATTGTTTTATCGATCTCTCAGCAGAAACTTAGGTTGTTTCCATGTTCTACCTACTGTGAGTGCAACATCAGTGGACATGGCTGAGTACGGATCTGTGGATGACTGGGTCTTGAGAATGTGACAAAGGGAGATTGCTGGGCCATACGGACACTTGTTTCTAGCTCTCTGAGAATTCTGCACACTGATTTCCAGAGTGGCTGTATCAGTTTGCAAACCCAACAAAGTGGACAAGTGTTCCTTCTTTCACGTCCTCACCAGCAGTTATGGCTGGGTGCTCTGTTTGTCTTTGTATTCTGACTCGGGTAAGATGAAATCCCCAGGTTGTTTCTATTTGCATTTCCCTAATTGTTAAAAATGGTAAACACTTTTTGAGAATTTTTTTAGTCATTTTTCTTTCCCCCATAGAGAACTCTCTGATCATAACCATACCCCATCTTTAAAATTGGGTTATTTGTATCGTTGAATGATTTTTTACTTTTTAATGTCATCTGGATATTAATCTGTGTAGCTGGTAAAGATTCTCCCACTGTACAGACATTTTCTTCATTTAACTCTTTCCTTTGTTTTCCATAAGCTTTTGAGTGTTACACTGCCACAATTTTCAATTGTGACTTTAACTCCTGGGCAAAAGTCCTTCCATCCACCTATACCACACAGGGCATAGCCTATGTTTACTTCCAACCATTTCAGCATTTTTTAATTCATCTTGAAATCTTTGATCCACTGGAAATAATTTTTGTGCATGGCAATAAATGTGGGGCTAATTTATGCATCTACAGGAGGACATTCAGTTTTCCCCAGCACCTTTAAATGAAAACGCTGTTTTTCCCTTTAGCATGCATCTCTGCATCTTTGCTAAATAGCAGATAGCTATTATTACATGCATTTACTGATTAGATCTTCTATTTTGCCCCATTGGTCTATGTTGTCTTTATTCTAGTGTCATCCTGTTTTTCTTACTACTCTTGAAATGTGGAATTTTAATCTCTCCAGGATCATCTCTGTTGCTAATCGTTGCTTTGGCCCTCTGAGATAATTTGTAGTTCCATATGAATTTTAGAACACTTTGCTCTTTTTCTGTAAAAAAACCAAAAACCAAAACCAAAAAACAACAAAACAAAAACAAAAACAAAAACAAAACAAAACAAAAAAACAAAAAACCCATTGCTTTTGGTAGGATAGTTGTTTTTCACAATGTTAATTTAGTTTAGTCCATAGCAAGATGTAACACTGAATAAAATAAAAACTAAATGTTGGATTGTGTTTAAAAGAAAACCCAAAAGTTACTTCTCTCTAGGGTTCCTTGTGAACCAGTGCATAGATAAGATTCTACTCTCATGGGACTTTTATTGAAAATGTTAGGGATTTCTCCCCTTAATTTTTATAACATCCTAATTTTCATAGTTATTTTAGTTCAAAGTTTGTGGTGAGTTAACAAGAAAAAGGACTATCTCAAATTATCTAGAGTCATTTTCATATAAGGGGTGTTTAAGAGGCATAAAAATAATTATTAATTTATTTCCTTTATTGGAGTTAAGATATACTTGGACACAAATCACTGTGATATATATTTTTTAAGAGGGACACTTGGAGACAAATCACTATGATTTTATAAGAGTGTCACCAGGAAAAGTGACATAAGTGAAATATTTACCTAATTTTATGTCAAGCAGTTTTGCAGTAAACTTAAAACATACATTGCTATCTATTACTCAAAGCCTTCACATTGGTGCTAATAATAGACAACACTGACAGTTGACCCAGGACACTTTTCTTACAAACTAAGTCATTCAATGTAGTTATGTGTCCAGAGACACATTCTGTTACAAGCTGTTATTTTATCAATTCATTGTACAAATCAAAGCTTTTTGATCCGAGTGATCAAAGCATCATTTATATTTTTAGCAGATTATTCATCTTTTTTCTCTATACATTCATCAACCAATATAAGAAACAACTGAGCAGGTATGTTTGCAAGAATTACCTCATTTATCAAGCTGACATTTTGGCTGCTTCACAAAAAAAGCAGATTCCATCACTGGTGTAGAGAGAGGCAAACTCAAATCAAATCTTGTGTGCCATTTGGGGACATATGATTAATGAGTATGTGTTCAGTTTTATTAATCTTTCTGAATTCTTGACATCTTACTCTCATCACATAACCTCTAATTTTGGGAACCACCTTTATTTTCTGAATGTTTAATGTGGATTAATAAAAATGTAGGTTTGGAATTTTTCCTTAAATTTTAAAAATATACTGCTTTATCAGACTTTTATTAGTATGTTAAATACATCTATTTACCCTATGTATATTATAAATAGCCATCTATTTCCCCAGCCTATTATTAATAAAACACACTTGGTCAATCATATTTAAATGAGTAAGCGGGTCTATCACCTGAAGCATATGTTTCTGGCCATAATTTCAGAATAAGTAAAGCTATAATGAAGCTTTCAGTTTTAATATGAGAACAACTTTTTCCCATTTTAGTAGCCCTCACAATGCCCAGGACAGGTTCTTGAGTGCCACCTTTATAGCAAATGTGAACAGAGTCTAAATGACCATGTAAAGATGTGGTGACAGCCACCCTTAGCCATCCTTATCTAAAGTCCAACAATGTTGGAGGGGTACTCAAACGGTGGAAAGATTTAGAATATCTGCCAGCAAATAATTAACTTTTTGAAGAAAAGAAAGTAGATTTTTTCCCACTTTTAATTTAATGAGTTTATAAATACCATAGAGGGTTCAATAAGGAAGTGATTGATCACCAAAACAACCTCTAAGAGAACAAGTGGAAAACACCTCTAGGTAGATAAATATGTATAAGGAACATAGGCCAGCGATATGAACTGCTTAACTCAAGACTTGTTACAAATAGGAAAGAAGTCACAAATTTTAGGAAGGTCATGTCTAAATTAGGAAAAGGTGAAGTTCACATTTAGTGGGCTTACAGAGGGCCAATTGCTGGAGCCTAGAGGTGCATAGAAACAAGATGTGACTGGATCTCTCCTTAATGAGCTATGTTTTGAGGGTTTTAGAACCCTTGAGAGAACACTGAATGGAACAGAACTTCTTCCACAAAGGGATCACCCTAGAACCTATTTACTGTCTCTGTGTGTGTGTGTGGAGTGAACAGTAGGAAGTTTGAAATTAGGGAGAGAGAGAGAGAGAGAGAGAGAGAGAGAGAGAGAGAGAGAGAGAGAGAGAGAGAGAGAGAGAAAGAAGGGGAAGGGTTCCCATGCAATATGACAGAACAATTAATATAAGGTGATAAAGGGCGTCTCAGATGCAGGAACGCCTAGAAGGCCACCTTCTGTTAGAGCACAGCTGCGCAGGTAGGCACATCTGCACTGCCCACGTCAGCTAGCCAGGCTCAGTAGTTCCTTACACGATTTCCTTTTCAGTTACTTGGGTCTGAAGCAGGTAGACTGGTAAAACCAAAGGGGCTTTTAGAATCGGCTTTTCCCACTTAAAGCACAACATACAAAAGACAGAAACTCCTGGCTCACTCACTGTCTTTTCTCAGGTGAAGGAGCTGCCTGACACTAAGTTCTAAGTTGTTTTCTCTTCTCCAGCTACTTAAGGTTTTTTTTTTCCTATCTGTGTTTGTAGTAAAAGGATGTCTTAGGAGGAGAATGAATCGGCTCCATTTGATTATAGCGACTGCACTGTATATGATTCCCTAAAGAAATTGGACTGATGAAGGGGAGAACATACGAGGGAAGTGATTGCAGAACTCACTGATGTACAGTGTTTGTGTTTGGGGGAAGGAGAGAGAACAGGGACTTTAACACAGTGGATGTGAGAGAACTGGAAAAACTAGTCACATACCTCGGAGATAGATATGTGTGTGTGTGTGTGTGTGTGTGTGTGTGTGCATGGAGGCTAATGGACAACCTTGGACTATAGGTACTGTTCCTTAGGTACCATCGCTTTATTTTGGAACAGAGCCTCACTGGCTTGGCACTGACTGACTAGGATATTGTGTTTGAGGGGTGAGACACCTCCGCAGCACATACCAATACGCCATGCTTTTAATATGGTGCTGGGGATGGAAGTCAGGTCCTCGTGCTTACGCAGTGATCATATAAGTTACAAGCCATCTACACGCCCTCCACAGGATCTGTGACTGTGGGACATTCTTATCTAGTAGATCAATCACATTTTCTCTTGAACCAACAGAAATGTACAAAATAAAATAGTTTTGCTTTCGGCCTGTCCTCGGTAGCCAACTCGCCAAAAAGACGAACACAAAGGGAAAAAGGAGAGGCACCCAGTGTGTGTTCTTTAGGCCTGTTAGGAAACATGGAGTTCCTTTGGCCAAACACATGTGAATTTACAAAAAGGGTGATACTGTAATCGTCAAAGGAATGGACACTGTTCGAAAAGGAATGCCCCAGAAGGGTCTGCAGTGTCACCCAGCATGCCGTGGGCATCTCTGTGAACAAGCGAGTTAAGGGCAAGATTCTGGCCAGGACGATTGAGCACATCAAACACTGGAAGAGCAGAGGCAGCTTCCTGAAGCGGGTGAAGGAAGCCAAACAGAAGGGCGCCTGGGTTCAGCTGAAGCGCCTGCTTGCACCACCCAGAGGAACACACTTTGTGAGCACTAACGGGAAGGAGCCTGAGCTGTGGAACCCGTTCCATAGGAACTCATGGCCTAATGTACAAAAAAGAAATAAAGGACCCGGACTGCAAATATATATATATAGTAGTCTCATCTTTATTTTTGTTGCTTTTCTCTTTATTTAGACATGAAGTGATTTAGTCTCATTCTGATCTTAAAACTGGGAACATATTTAAAACCTACAAAACCATATCATTTAAAAAGAAATCTCTTCTTTTTCAGCTGATGTATTGAAAGAACTATTCAAACAGTAAGTTGCAGTGAATAAATTAGATTCCAGGTGTCAGGATTCCTGGTTGGGTATTTCGACCAGGGTAGAACACTTGCCTCTGTTTTCTCTATAAAGAAAAGTGATGTCTTGTGAGCCTGGCAACAGCCCATTCAGCTATTAATTCAGTTTTTAATATGTCCTAGTCCCCTGTACTGGCTAGTTTTGTGTGTCAACTTGACACAGGCTGGAATTCTCACAGAGAAAGGAGCTTCAGTTGCAGAAGTGCCTCCATGAGATCCAGCTGTGGGGCATTTTCTCAATTAGTGATCAAGGGGGGAGGGCCCTCCCCTTGGGTGGTGCCATCCCTGGGCTGGTATTCTTGGGTTTTATAAGAGAGCAGGCTGAGCAAGCCAGGGGAAGCAAGCCAGTAAGAAACATCCCTCCATGGCCTCTGCATCGGCTCCTGCTTCCTGAACTGCTTGAGTTCCAGTCCTGACTTCCTTTAGTGATGAACACCTGTGTGGAAGTGTAAGCTGAATAAAACCTTTCTTCCCCAACTTGCTTCTTGGTCATGATGTTTGTGTAGGAATAGAAACCCTGAGTAAGACATCCCCCTTCTAAGGATGAGATACAGTTGGCGTCTGCCCTCTTAGATTCATCTCTTACAGGGAAGAGGAATGGCAAATCTCCATTCCAGATGCAAAGACTGTTGAATCTAGCCTGCCATGGTCATGGGTCTGGATATTAATTGAATCTGATTGTTAAGAACATGAGAATAGCTCTTTATCTTCATTTGTGTTTTCAACTTCCAAGAAAATGTGACATCAGTTTAACAAGAAAAATAGTAGAGTAAAACGAAGAAGCTGAAACTCTGAAATGAGCTTGCCCTTTTTAAATATCTTAAAAATTTTCCATTGATGTATCTCTGTCAGGCTTCCCCAATATGTGCATGTTTTCGCTGAGAAGAAATAGCAGGCAGCAACATATGCCAACTTTCAAAACTCAAATTCCATACACTGGTTTGAGAGCCTGGAACCACATGGCCCACCTCTTGAAAATCCCTGGATGTAGCAGTGGAATGATAATATTTAGACTCAAGTTATTTTCATAGGTGCCAACCTTTTGTCTTTAGCTGGTTCAAATTAATAAAGAAAAGTTATACATACAACACAATTTTCCTGTCATAATTTTTGCAGTGATAAAAGTAAAATGCTTGTTAAATATAAAATATGTTGACAACTTGAAATTTATTCATTTATGTATGTAATGTTTACTGGAAATTAAAATTTAGCTAGATTAATATAGATTTCTTGGGGTACAATGATTATTTCGATGAAATATAATAAACACACAAAACTTATTGTATAAAGATAAATTAGCTTTGCTTTTGAGGTGCTACATATCAATAAAATAAAACAATATAGGCTAAAATGTGTACATTTTCCCCAGATCTTTTCTCTTTGTTTGGTTTTTGCTATAAATAAACAAATATAAAGAAATAAACAAAATACTGTCCTCCAGTGCTCATATAAATGAGTTGTCATAATATGAAGTAAACACTAGGACAGGCTGCTTTTATGTTATAAACTTTATTTTATTATAGTGGGTACCAAGATAAAACTTTAGACTGGACTGCAAACATATTCTTTGTCATAAGAAAATGTATAACAGTTTGAATGAAAAAAGAATCTGCGTGTGTGTGTGTGTGTGTGTGTGTGTGTGTGTGTACAAAATACAATAGACTCCTGCTGACTGAATTCTTGAACACTTGAGTTTAAATAATATATTGTGTGTATGTATAATTTCATATATATATGAAATTGTTGCAAACAGAACAAACAAAGCTACTTGTGCTTTTCAGTGGCTTTGTATGGTTCCTGGTCAGAAGATCCTGTGATTTATATTTAATCAGGTTTCCTTAGGAAAGGAAGTCCTGACTAAATATGCGAAGCTCCACACACTGCATCGAGAAACTCAGGCACATAAGGCTTCAAAGGAGGCAGTTTTGAGAGATGATACCCGTAAGCTAAGCTGAGTACTTTTTGAATACTTTCTGAGTACTTTCATTTTAAATATATTTGGGCAACTGAATCGTCATACAATTTTATTTGATGCATTCATGGTATGGGTACACCACCATCCTTTTCAATAAACTTGATTATGTGATTTTATAATTCAAAATATTAATATTTTAGCAAATACTTGAACTAGCCCTCATAAAACAATAATATGGTCCCTAAACTGGATTGCTTATGATACTGTGTCAATTGGAGTCCCAAGTAAGAATGGGCTGAACCCAAGTACCCATGGCTGAGTCACTCCTGGGAAAAGCTCATGAGTAAAAAGTGTTTTTAAATGAGTGGTGTTTGTTTCAATAATGCCTGCCTCTTTAACAATAATTGTATTCTGTGATTTTTTTTCTTCTTATGCTAAATATTTTTACAATGTTGTTTTATTTCATGATTATATCAAGGCCATTTTAATTAACATTGCTTTGAACGTTTCAGAAATAAAAGCAAAATAAGCAGTCTCATATGAAAATATTTTGATTACTCTTTGAAAGACTAAAAAATATGTTTTGGATAATGTTCTTTTAGTTCCAGCTTAATGTTGCAGTGTTTTCTGTGGAAGCTATAATCTAAACAACAATCCAAATATTTCTCTGAGTAAAGAATTTTGTAAATACTAGAAACATTTATCTAAAAAAGATACTTAAAATATGCCTTAAAACAGCAGGAGCATAGTGTTTGGTAGTGAAATTGTTATGGCTAATGAGTATGGTTCTGTTGCTCATCAGTTGGCAAGAAGCAAAACCAACAAAAAACAAAAAGAGAGAAAACAGTGGGAGAAGAATTCTTATTTCTTATTTATTTATTTATTCACTTTACATCCCAATATCAGTCCTCTCTCTCTTTCCAGCCCCCCTTCCATCATAGCTCTGTCCCCCAATTCCCCTCCCCTTCTTCTTTGGGGAGGGGGAAATTCCAACGGTATCACACCCACACCCAACTCTCACTTCTGCAACCCAGTTAGTGGGATGGGATTCTCAGGTAGGGTAACAGATTCAGGGATAGTCTCCACTCCAGTTGATGGGGGACCCACATGAATACCAAACTTCACATCTGCTTCACATATGTGTGGGGGAGGGGGAGGCCTAAGTCCAGCCCATGCTCACTGTTTGGTTGGTGATACAGTCTCTGGGAGCCCTCCAAAGGTCCGGGTGAGTTGACTCTGTTGGACTTCCTGTAGAGCTTCTATTCTGGAAGAACAATTCTTAGGCCTAAACTTTGATGTAAACTGCTTTTAGACTCTTGGGTTGATTTGAATACATGGAAAACAAATGTAAAGATTAGGGTTAAGATAGTGCAGTGTTCCACTGGTATTAAATGATGCTACACCATTGGCTTAAATTTTTCAAAAGCTACTTTAATTATCCGACGAAACCAGAAATCCCCACTTAACTGTGCAGAATTATGGGAAGATACAACAGAGAGCATAGAATAAAAAACAAGCAAAGCCTTTTCGTTTTGATTGCACCCTCCTTATCTTGTCCAGAGGAGAGGGGGAGATACTGCTGCCTGTTTCTTTTCCCTGACACTGACCTTAACCTCACATACTTCATGGAGTTTATAGGAGACTTGTTGACAAATTACATCTTACAAAGTTGGAATTAATATTGGGAGCTGATGAATGTAGAATTTCCAGAGAAGTGACGCTTGGAGGAGCGGTGAGTTTGGAGAGCGATTTTAGAGACCACAGGGAAGGCATGGAAGAAATAAGGCTGCCTGAGGGGGAAGCTAGGTAACGTGTGTGCTTCCAGCCACCGCATTCCACAGGGAGAGCTCTGGGCCTACAGTGATCTTTGGCTTCACCTGACTGTGACTTTTACTCCACCATAGAGCAGACACAGATGTGAGCTACCCAGGGAAGGAGATTGACCTTGGGCAAAGTACCTCTTCCTCACAGACATCAGTGGAAAGTTTTTACAGCTGAACTTTGTTGGCAGTCCTCTCAGAAACTATGGGAGTAAATTCCTTTATTCATATAGGATGTTGTCTAATACACATCATTGTAACTGTCATTGGGCAGGGCAAAGAGGGAAGGAATGACCCCAGAAATCCATCAAAGAAAGCAAGGCAATTTGTTTAGAGGTTAGCAGATTAGAGGGGTGAAGGATTTTTGTAGGGCCCTGGATTTTGTACTTATCCACTCCAGACACTAATAAATACTTTCTAAAGGAACAACTCCTGTTGTTTGTTTATAATCAAGAGATTACCCAGTTACACTTCATTCAGTAAGCATAACATGAAGAAAAGTTACTTCTGGTGTCTGCTAGTCATAAGAAGAACTTCTGTGAATTGTTTCAAAACAAATATTCTGAGCCAAAATTCTTGTATTGTTACTTGAGAATGTTACTTCTAATGAAGTGAGATTTTCTACTAATAATCAAGAGTATGCAAAGAGCTCTCATCCTGGTCCCTTCCTGGTTACCTCAGTACTGGCAGAAAGATAAAGGCAAAGCCAAATACAGTGACACAACCACTGTTGCAGTGTGAAATGGGATGCTCTCCACTGTGTGTGTCTAGTTACTAGGCTGTGGATACAGGAGATGGGATGCTCTCCACTCTGTGTGTCTAGTTACTAGGCTGTGGGATACAGGAGATGGGATGCTCTCCACTGTGTGTGTCTAGTTACTAGGCTGTGGGATACAGGAGATGGGATGCTCTCCACTGTGTGTGTCTAGTTACTAGACTGTGGGATACAGGAGATGGGATGCTCTCCACTGTGTGTGTCTAGTTACTAGACTGTGGGATACAGGAGATGGGATGCTCTCCACTGTGTGTGTCTAGTTACTAGGCTGTGGATACAGGAGATGGGATGCTCTCCACTGTGTGTGTCTAGTTACTAGACTGTGGGATACAGGAGATGGGATGCTCTCCACTGTGTGTGTCTAGTTACTAGGCTGTGGATACAGGAGATGGGATGCTCTCCACTGTGTGTGTCTAGTTACTAGACTGTGGGATACAGGGGATGGGATGCTCTCCACTGTGTGTGTCTAGTTACTAGGCTGTGGATACAGGAGATGGGATGCTCTCCACTGTGTGTGTCTAGTTACTAGACTGTGGGATACAGGGGATGGGATGCTCTCCACTGTGTGTGTCTAGTTACTAGACTGGATACAGGAGATGGGAAGCTCTCCACTGTGTGTGTCTAGTTACTAGACTGGATACTGGAGATGGGATGCTCTCCACTGTGTGTGTCTAGTTACTAGACTGTGGGATACAGGGGATGGGATGCTCTCCACTGTGTGTGTCTAGTTACTAGGCTGTGGATACAGGAGATGGGATGCTCTCCACTGTGTGTGTCTAGTTACTAGACTGTGGGATACAGGGGATGGGATGCTCTCCACTGTGTGTGTCTAGTTACTAGGCTGTGGATACAGGAGATGGGATGCTCTCCACTGTGTGTGTCTAGTTACTAGACTGTGGGATACAGGGGATGAGATGCTCTCCACTGTGTGTGTCTAGTTACTAGACTGGATACAGGAGATGGGAAGCTCTCCACTGTGTGTGTCTAGTTACTAGACTGGATACTGGAGATGGGATGCTCTCCACTGTGTGTGTCTAGTTACTAGACTGTGGGATACAGGGGATGGGATGCTCTCCACTGTGTGTGTCTAGTTACTAGGCTGTGGATACAGGAGATGGGATGCTCTCCACTGTGTGTGTCTAGTTACTAGACTGTGGGATACAGGGGATGGGATGCTCTCCACTGTGTGTGTCTAGTTACTAGACTGTGGGATACAGGGGATGGGATGCTCTCCACTGTGTGTGTCTAGTTACTAGACTGGATACAGGAGATGGGAAGCTCTCCACTGTGTGTGTCTAGTTACTAGACTGGATACAGGAGATGGGAAGCTCTCCACTGTGTGTGTCTAGTTACTAGACTGGATACTGGAGATGGGATGCTCTCCACTGTGTGTGTCTAGTTACTAGACTGTGGGATACAGGGGATGGGATGCTCTCCACTGTGTGTGTCTAGTTACTAGACTGTGGGATACAGGAGATGGGATGCTCTCCACTGTGTGTGTCTAGTTACTAGACTGGATACAGGAGATGGGAAGCTCTCCACTGTGTGTGTCTAGTTACTAGACTGGATACTGGAGATGGGATGCTCTCCACTGTGTGTGTCTAGTTACTAGGCTGTGGATACAGGAGATGGGATGCTCTCCACTGTGTGTGTCTAGTTACTAGGCTGTGGATACAGGAGATGGGATGCTCTCCACTGTGTGTGTCTAGTTACTAGGCTGTGGATACAGGAGATGGGATGCTCTCCACTGTGTGTGTCTAGTTACTAGACTGGATACAGGAGATGGGAAGCTCTCCACTGTGTGTGTCTAGTTACTAGACTGGATACTGGAGATGGGATGCTCTCCACTGTGTGTGTCTAGTTACTAGACTGGATACTGGAGATGGGATGCTCTCCACTGTGTGTGTCTAGTTACTAGGCTGTGGATACAGGAGATGGGATGCTCTCCACTGTGTGTGTCTAGTTACTAGGCTGTGGATACAGGAGATGGGATGCTCTCCACTGTGTGTGTCTAGTTACTAGGCTGTGGATACAGGAGATGGGATGCTCTCCCCTGTGTGTGTCTAGTTACTAGGCTGTGGATACAGGAGATGGGATGCTCTCCACTGTGTGTGTCTAGTTACTAGGCTGTGGGATACAGGAGAAATGGCCTTTGTAACAAGTGCACAGCTTCCAAGCACCTGAAGCACTACTTCACATAGACTTATCAGATTCTTCAGTTGCTGCTGAAAGTACTTATGTCACATTCCAGTGATCACTATGTGAACAATTTCAAACACTCTCTTCTACTGATAGCCCTTCACATGGGGTAGAATGAGCAACTTGAATATTCTTTTAATCTCAAGCTTTGTCTGGGGGATTTCTGTAAAGACACAAAGGACTCATTATTTAAAAAGTATTTACTTCATCACTTCAGAGCATATTTTCCAGACACTTAAAGCTTTTACAGTATAGTACAGTACACTAGGCCTCCCCTCTCAGAAGACTTGCAGCATAGAGAATACTAATAAATTTTCATGGAATTTTGTTACATCAGTTTTTATTTTGTCCTCATATGTCCTTCTGAAATATATCAAATATATTGTTTTAAATATTAAAATTAAATTGAGAACTAATAAATAAATGGTTTGATTTTAGTCAAAACATTTGCCAGAAGAGTTAGTAAATGAAATTATTTAAACAACTACTGATTGGGATGAGAGTGCTTTTATAATAAGATACTTAGTTTCTTTCAGACTTTCAGTGCTGATATTTGTAATTGTATATATCCTTACATGAAAATGAATAATGATTTGACTTGAAGAGGAAGCTTGACAGTGATATTTATCATGTCAATCTTTATGGTTTTGACAGTAACAAATTAAATTTTGTACTTGGCTATTCATTCTCAGATTAGAATCTGTAATAGAAATTGTTTAATAGATTAAATAATTGAGGTGATATAGGCAGGGATTTAAACATTATACTCAACTGAATCATGGTTTATCTGTATCGTGCTTAGGTGAGTACTAATTGACTAGTAAATCCTTTGCCCTCTATGCTTACTTGTTTCATGGAAATAGCAAAGCCTTGAAATTGGATTGTTCTTGCTCCCTGGGGATGACACAAAATGATCCTTGGGCTTGATTCCATTGAACAATAGAAATCTGTTCTCTCATGGTTCTTGAGATTACAAGGCCAAAGTCAAGTACCCAGGGGGCCATGCTCCTTCTGAAGGACCTGGGGAAGCACGTCTCCTTGGCGCTTGCAGCTGAATCACTCCACCCTTTTCTTACCTTGTCACTTGGTGTTCTTTGCTATGTCCAAATTTCAAATTTCCTTGATCCTGTGAACCCCCCTCCCACCCCAAGCCAATATTCTTTCCGTGATTATTCACGCAATGATAATACATCTAGATATTGCTAATAAGTCGACTATTAGTTTTTTTGTTCGTCTGTAAAATACATAGAAGACAAAACAGAACTCTTAATGGTGGCCTTTGTTTCTCCAGTGTTCAGCATGTAAGGGACAGCAATTGTAAGTGGTGGCCTTTACTGTTGTAATCTGCTTGTATGACTCAGGCTTGTGGATTCCTCTGCCCTACAAGTGTCTCAGTTCCTGTGAAGACCTCAGATACTCTAACAGCTTGTACATTAGCAGTAGACAAAGTTACATACAGCTCTTAGCCCAGAGCCTGACCCTTGGCTCTGAAGACATGACAACTCAGTTGCTGTCAACAGCTTTGTATTTTCTTCTATGAATTCTTACGGCCTTTTATTAGCTCCCCACTTTCCTCTTGTGGTCAATTCATGTCATGGTTTCTCTTGGGATGTTGAGTGCTTTTTCATTTGTTGGGAAATCTGGCTGATTAATAAACTACTGATACACTGAGTTGCTGCTTTCATGTTGACCTTGGAAGCCTAGTTTTACTAGGAATACACTTCACAGCTGAATTGAGCACTTTGACACTCCACTGCTGCTCAAGAATTTTGGGATACCTAGTAACTGGACATGGAACACATCTGACATTACAAAGGCAGAGAGCAGAACCCATTATTAATTAAGCCGCTGACAGGCAGGTTAATAATGTTTGTAGACATCTACAAATAATCCTGTTTGTAGATGATGCCAGGAAGGTTCAAGGGTTTTAGCTGTCATACTACCTGTAAGTCAGCTGATGATGTAAATATAGCACAGAGATTGCTACTTTTTGCGGAATTCAGGTCATCAAGTTTTCAGTTTCCAAGCTACCACTGTCATTGTCCTTGCTGCTGTTGCCATCTCTACATCCAGATACCTCTGCTGCTTCTGCTTCCTCAGTCATGTTACCCTTTAGGCCTGCTCTACTGAAATGAGGCAAGACGAGAAAACACAAGACACATCTATAGTGGGTCTGATGTTGAAACACCAGGCAGGCAGCACGGTCTTTCAGCTCAGTTACTTTGGAATCCTGAGTGGCCTGTTTGTACAGCACTGGAAGGGATGTATGGGCTGACCATAGCCACTTCCTGGGCCAATGATGGATCTTTCATTTTCATCATTCACAATTAGATTTGTGTTTGGGTCCAGTACTTATCCACAATGACAGAAGTCCCTCTAGTAGGGGATGGATTTACCCCTGGCCATGTTGGAAATGGTTTTTCTAGGTGCATCGAGTCCAAAGAATTCTGGGAGAGTCAGTACCTCTCAGAAGTTCATTTCGAGGCATGGTGGAGTTGTTTGAGAAGCCTGGTCCTGGTGTGATTGTTGTCTAGACTGATATTGAGACTGACAGCCCTTTGCTTAAGTTGTGTCTACTGTGGACATATGCCTCTGACTGTGAAGTTGGGAAGACATGCACATAGTCAGCCTTTATGATGAAATTCATACAGCTACAGCCAGTCACTGATTGAGGACCTTTTCCATGTAACAATTCAGAATGTTAGCTGCCTTCCTTAAACACCAGTAGGCCACTCAAAGAGAACTTACTGTTGAAAGTTATTATGATGCCTTGCTTTCTTAAAGAAATAGTCTGCCAACACTGCCTCAGTCATTCTTAACAGTTGTTGGGTCTTGACCCATGGCTTTAAAAGCTAATGTTCTTGAGCCCTTCTTAACCATAAGCATGTAACCCAAGAAGGTTGGAAAATTGAGAAGGGCTTCTAAAATGGAATATAGAGATACAATTATTTGAACAGAGACACGTAGAAGGAACAGAAACTATTTTACATTACAAGAGAAGACTTCCTCCAAACTAGAGAAGGTACAGCATCTAGGAACCAAGTTAAAATTCTGTTTTACATGGGAGTGGAAAAGTAACTGCTCCGAGGCTTTTAAAATGAAGGAAGACTAAATATCCCCAGGGCTGTTTTAAAAATTAAAATTGAGAGAGTAGACCATGAGTGGAGAAAACAACCAAAATAAATGAAAAAAAAAGAGAGAAATTTTCACCACTTAAAAAGTTCATCGAGGAGAAAATCTAGAAAGTAGCTATGCCATGTGATAGAGGTGACCCTAAAGTCACTAAAGGAAGCTCCTTCTTAATACAAAAAGAAATATGTTGTGCTGAGATGGCCAAGTTTATTGACGTCAATGTTCTAACGCAAAGAAGGTCAGTCATCACTGTGACATTTTAGAAAGACAGATTCCCAGAGGTACCAGGGAAAAGAAGCAGTACCAGTTTCTTAGAGTTCAAAATTGCTTTTTATTTGTTGTCCTCATAGATTCATCCCCAATTTCAGGAGACCACAAAAAAGTCTCCAAAATTCAGCGAGAAATGATTTCTGATGTTGAAGTCTTCAAACAGTCTAATTATTAATTAACAGAAGGAGAGTAATTAACCAAATACATAGTCCAGACATGCAAGTCATCAGGGATATCAGTTTTATGTGCCATCTCATAGAATGCTGTCACATGATGTCCCCTGCCAAAACAGGGCAATAAACTATAAGAGAACTGTTGAGTCAGGAAGAACTTAGATGAATCTCAGAGCTCTCAAGACAGAGTATAGGTCCGACAGCCGGTGATGTAGTAAGCAGCTGCTAGGCAGAGGAGACAGCTCAGAGCCGTGATGGACGTCAGCTGATGGACATCCTGATCCATTTGGAATTGCTGACAAAAGGCCTCAGACAACAGCCGGAGAGTTGAGAGGTGGATCCGTGGGATGGCGAAAACAGAGGCCCTAGGCACACAGAAATAAGGGGTAGGTAGAAAGCACGGTGTCAGAGGACAGAAAGGGAAAATTTTGAATCCCAGGACTGAAAGATCAGGAAGAAACTTTATTTTTATATTATATATAGCTTTATTCAGAGATAACTTTTAAAAACTCCCAGTACCATAAGCATCCAGGAGCCCGTAGTTCCACATGATACACACTGATTGTTTAAATTCATTAAACATACCACCTGCTTCTTGGAATGTGGCATAGCCCCTCACAAATGTCCTCTCCAGATTCCTAGAATTGCTAACTTGGTGAGTAATGAGACAATTTGGCTTTTCCTTTTCCTTTCATTAATACCCAGACAGCAGAAATGTCTAAGCTTTTCAAAGAATTAGCCCACCTTCCCATGGATAAATTTTGCCTCTGTGTTTCACCTTTTTTAAACAATTTCTCTTTCTCTTCCTCTGCTGTGAACACTTTGTAGATAACATTCCTTTAAAATATCTGAGATAGGCTCACAGTAAATGTCTCTAAGGTTTGAATTTCTAGTTAAACAAAAAATTACTGCTCTAGCTTTCATAGAGCATATATATAGGTAAATATATGTAAAAGATACACTTTTTAAATTAATTAAATCATTTATTTTTTACACTCCATATTCCCCCCACACCCCTGTCCACCCTCTGACTGTTCCACATCCTGTACCTCCTCCTCACCCCCTGTCTCCACAAAGATATGCTTTTCTTGTAATCTAGTTTTACTAAAATAATGTTTTTAAATAGATTACAAATGTTAAATAACAGTATTTAGTTATTACATAATGTATGTTTATAATTCACAAATGCGATTAAGGAAAAAGAACTTTAAGAGTAAATTTTTGAATTATTTTACTTTTGAGATATAATTTCTCTATAGCTCTGGTTGCTCTGAAACTTGTTCTGTAGATCAGGCTAGCCCAGGCTAGCAGAGATCTGCCTGTCTTTAAATGTAAATTTTTATAAATGAATTTAAAGACTTTTTTTCCAGGAAGAACGTGTGAACTAGTTTTGATAGAACATTCATAATAACCATGTGATTTGTTCAAAATTTAATTTCTGGTTGCTTTGTAGGTAGATATTAGGCAATGGGAATTTTTGTAAGCAAGATACATCCTTGCATAGCTGTGAAGTAGTATCCCTAATCCTAGTTAGATCCTTTGTTTGTTGGGGACCGGCATACACGTATACAATGTATTTTAAGTGTAATACTTTGCATCGCCTCTCTGATTCTTCTCAACCTCTGTCAATCACTCTCCCAATTCCTTGATACTCCCAAGGGAATATCATGTTCCATTTTCCTAACCCACAACATCCAATAGTGTTTCTTATATGTGCTTGGTTATAGGTCTGCCCTTAGGAGCATAGGTGACCTAACAACAGTCATTTTTCCTGTGGAAACTGGCTCTCCCTACTCTAGGCTGTGTCAGATATTTATCAATTTGCAATGTTATCAATGTTTCCGAAAGTTTCATAAGATATACTCAAAATCATAGATAACATGTAGAAACACTAAAGAAAAAGACACTCAATAGGAACATTCTTAACTGTATAATAGCTTATGGGAAAACTAAGCACGAAAATTCTGCTAAGGAGATAGAGGGATTTGCCAGAGAGAGAAATGGAAGAAAGGCTGACTTCAAGGTAGCAGAATGACTCCTACAGGATGGGGGAGCTGATGAGATACAGGTTACTAAATGTAAGTTAGAAGAAGAGAGTTATCTTCCTCGATGAAGTTTTCAAGTACTGATAATGAGGACTTTCTCTTCATATAGGAATTTCTGAATTTCTTTGTACCCCTCAGGATCCTCACCAGCCATATGGTCTGACCCACTCCTGGAATACTTTCCTCTGTGCCTAACTAAAAGCAAACAGTCCATGGATACATCTAGAAATCGTTCAGTATCTACACCATAAGTAGTTGAAGTAAGAGAGGGCAGGTAGACCTCAGCCCTCCTCAGCACTGTTAGGCCTAGTGAAGAAACTACAGAGCCACACTGGGTACACTGGAGTGCGGAGACAGATCTGGAATCTCTGAGTCTCATCTTCTATGCCAAATTCTTCCTTCTTTCCTCCTTTTATTTTGATTTAGCTGCCCCCTTTTTTATGACATCTTGTACTTTTAAGGTATATGTACTTAGTGGATGAAATGTTGAAGATTTTCATTTCCCCAGGGTCCCAACTGCATTCCCATCAATCCAGAGAATGTCCTTTGGAATTTTTTAAGGGACATTAGTGAAAGACTGGGAGATCAATAGGAGAACGATTAGACAAAGTATAAGGGTAATATCTGGAATATCCCAGGTGAGAGATCAGACCAAAGATGGGAAGATTAATTTTCAAGAGAACAACAGGAAAACACCCATCAGGCTGTTAAGTCCAAAAGACAATATAGTATGTAATGTATAGTATGCTATCTTTTCCATTATATCTCCTTAATGAAGTGGTTGATGCAATTTCAAATTCTGTGGTAGGTAGTATTCTCTAGAGGATCCTTTTACGGTTGTGATATGGTTTGTCTCTAGTGTGTCCATGTACTAGAGGCTTGATCACCAAGTGACAATGTTAGGGGTGAAAGAGTCTTAAAGAGTTAGACCTAGAGGAAAAGGTTAGGTCCCTGGAGGATCTGCCCTCGAAAAACCTTACAATGGTTGTCTAGGGACCTAACTGCTGAAATTTTTTTTTAAAATAATCCCTTCAGCAGGTTCACTACCCGCCTCAATGGCTTAAGTTGCCAAACAAAGGACACACACAGCCTTTATATTTTAATATGCCTTAAACAGCACAATTGCTGGGCCACTGCCTAGCCACCAAGCAGTTAACACAGAGTTATTACTTACTAGTTCCATGTTCTATCTTGGCCGCCCTGGACCCAGGTGGGGGCTGCGATCTCCCGGCCCCGTCACCTCGTGGCTCTGCCTCTCTGTCTTGGATTCTTCTCGGGTGTGGCATCTCTCTTCTCCACACTCTTCCAGCTTGGGGAATCTCTCCCTTCCTCCTCCTCTCATTCCCAAACCAGAGAATCATCAAATCTTGCCTCTCTCGTTCCTTTCCAGCTGTTGTCTTCTTTATTTTCCAATCAAAACCATCTGGGCGCAGGTTCCCAGTAGTTACTTGCAGACTTTCGCCTGCAAACAGGTTTTTAAGGGAACATAGTTAGCATTAGAATACAAGCAACTACACCTAACTTAAGACTCAAAGAATGGTCTAAAAAGTGAAGCCACTGGAGATCAGACAAATAATATTCCCAGTCTTGGACATAGGTTTTCAACACAGGAGATAAACATACCTCCCTTCTCTTTTTTTTTCCTTCCTTCCTTCCTTCCTTCCTTCCTTCCTTCCTTCCTTCCTTCTTTCTTTCTTTCTTTCTTTCTTTCTTTCTTTCTTTCTTTCTTTCTTTCTTTCTTTCTTTCTTTCTTTCTTTCTTTCTTTCTTTCTTTCTTTCTTTCTTTCTTTCTTTCCTTCCTTCCTTCCTTCCTTCCTTCCTTCCTTCCTTCCTTTCTTTTTTGGTTTTTCAAGGCAGGTTTTCTCTGTGTTTTTCCTGACTGTTCTGGAACTCTTTGTAGATGAGGCTGGCCTCGAACTCATAATCCAATGGGCCTCTGCCTCCCAAGTGCTTGCACTAAAGGTATGCCCCACCATGCCCAATCAATACTTCTTTTCTTTATGAGTGTTTTTTTTTAAAGCATTACCTTATAGCAACAGAAAGTGCATTAAGGAAGACCAAGGCTTGTTTACTGGTGTGCCAGCACACCATTAGAAATCTTTCCAAGAGAAGCAGGTCAAGTTGTATGATAAATGCAAGGAAGGGTAAGAAAAGGCAGAAAGGTGTAACCACAGTAGAAAATACCCCAATGTTCTACCCTCCTGTGAGAAACTGTAGGATATAAATTAAGTACTAGGCAGACCAGATTAAGGAAAGGGACTTGGTGTTTTTATACCCATGAGCTGATCTCATATTGGTTACTGATCAAATTGCATTTCTGGGTCATTCTACAGTTCTTTTTCATGTTGACAACATAGCTTGGTAACTGAGAGTAGTGGCCTGAATAGACATAAACCTAAGAATAAAGGAGCGAATGTCCCATTGTGTTAGAGACACAGGTAGGAATATACAAACAAAAGAGTAAACAGTGGCTGTGAATGTAAAGCACTGGCAGGACCCTGGGCTGACTTTATCGCTTAAGATAACGAGAAACCTGATTTGTAATTTCTCAAAGAGCAACCGTGAGACTTATGATCCATCTGAATATACTTTGACCATTCCGTTTAAATACTTCTCTGTGAAAAATGATATCATGTACGGAATAATGAAATGGAGATTATCTATATATCTATATATCTATGTATCTATATATCTATATATCTATATATCTATATATCTATGTATCTATATATCTGTATATCTATATACCTATATATCCATATATCTATATATCTATATATCATATATATCTATATACATCTATATGTATATCTATATATACATACACACATATATACAAATATATACACACAGACATATATATACACATATATACAGATACATGTACACACACACTTCTTTCCTGTCCTGAAGGCCCTCATGCCTTTAATACATTAGATACCAGGTTTATAAAGGTTTCAGCAGTAGATTGAATAATATGTTCCAAATTCATGTAAAAAAGCTCTAATTCCCCAATGTGAAAATACTTATGGTGAGGTAATATGAAAACCATGTGGGGTCTTGAAAGGATTAGTATTCTCTGTAGAAGTAGGTAAAAGTATGCTCCCTTTCTGTGCTGTCTGAGGACCTTTCGAGAAGGTATTAGAGGCCATGAAGATATCTGTCACTGGGAAATGCACTAGGTGACACCTTTGGTCTGGATCTTGGACTTTCTAGGATCAAAAATTGTGAGAACAGAATTTCTGTTGTTTTACCTGTCTTGTTATCTTGTAGGAGACGCCCAAACACTCATTTTTGAACATGATTTCTTTTAGTTAAAATAAAATAAAACTTGAAACAAAAATTACACACTTTTCTAATACTATCTTTATTTTACCTAGTGAACAACAATGCAAATTTAAGTTATTTTGTACATAATCTTAATATATTTGTTATTATAAGTTGTAAAAAAAAATAAAAAATGTGTGTACTTGCTTTGCCAGGTTTAGCCTGAGTGTTACTTATAGTATTCCTGTGTATCTTAGTGGAGATTGTCTTTAGGACTTTCCAGAAAGGACTGTGATTGTGATTTACATAGTGGCAAGACCTACTGGAGACATACCTATTAAACTCCCATTGACATTTTGAATATTGATACACAGGTTGTAAAGGTCTTAAATGTCCAGGTGTTTAAAAAAAAAGACTGGAATGTCTTTTCACTGCTACACAAACACTGTATTTTCAGGCACACTGTAGAACAGGGGTTTAGCCATGTGGCTGACACATTCAGCCCTTCCCCCAGGCCTCATACTCAGAGAGATTAAGGCTGTGTAAGACAAAGTGCTGTTAGGAGTCAGCCAGCAATGCTGGAAAGATTTCAACTTGCCTTCTAAATCTTGTGCCTGTTCCATAGAATGTTAACTGGCCAATTTGTTGTTATCAAAAATCAAGTCCTATTTTGGGTTTAGAGTTGTTCTTGATAGTGATGTCTTTAAGTGAACTCAACAATACCTTCTATACTTTTTATCCGCGTAAGTGGTATCTGTATTATGTAAATGATATTTGTATCCATTTCTTAAGTTGGAGTTAGCAACCTAGTGTTGATGACAGAAAGGATTAGTTCCTTAAGATCTATACTCCTTATCACCACAGACTTTTTTCAGCATGTTTTCACCATTCCTCCCAACACTGTCTATCATGTATATGGGATCCTCTCACTTCATTCCATTTCCACAGGAGGAAGGAAGAGACAGAACGGCAAGTGTTGCAGAAATTATATGAGCTTTCATCACATTTGATAAGGAGGAAGGAAAGAACGAAAGAAAACCACTATTGAGTCTACTGCCAAGCTTTTGCTCCAAAATATTTTCAGTGGTGAGGGATCTTGCTAGCTGAGACAGAAGCAGATGGCCTCTCAGACCCCATCTTGACATTCCCTATTTTTTAATGACTTAAGAGAAGAGCTGTAATTGGCAATACATAGGTACACAAATGAGAGAGCTCTCTAGCCCCTGGTGCCTTGGGAGCTAATTCTATAGAGAACACAAATGAGATATGTTTCTCAAGAAGGAAGTCATTTTGGCAGTACCCAGGACAATGAATAGAATATCTGAACTTATCATAAGCCTCTCTAAAATGTAGCTAATTCACTAATTTGCTATCCACTCAACTAATGAAAACATACAGAGACAAGGCTTAGGCTTGCAGGGTATTTAAAAGTGAATGACTAGATTAGGTCACATCATTCCTGTTTCAGTTCTGAACATACCTGTCACTCATGCATAGCGATTTCATCTGAAATAAGTAAGACCTCTATCTCTGAGGGATGCTCATTATAACACAGAATGGATCAGGAAAGCTTTTTAAGGCACAGGATGTTCTAGGACCAGGCAAACATTCTATTATCCAAGGAAGCTAGTTAAGCTCAGAAAATAATTAAAATGGCAAATGGTAGATATTTAAAAGTAAATAACTCAGAAGAAAATTCCCTAAAACCAACCATACACATTAGACTTCTCAATTTCTAAACACATGTTATAAGGACGGCTGAGAGGTCACCCAGAGAAATGAGGTCACCCACTGAGCTATGAGGAAGAGACACAGACCAACTGAGCTCTCTGGAAAGGATGCCCTCCAACCTGTTGTAGGGCCCTCAAGTCGTGCAGTATGTTCCAGGACCCAGCTTTGTTCAGCTGTAACCCATGCTGTGGCGCGCTTTCGTGCTGTAGCTATCCGAATCATTTTTCTTCTTATCAGTAACCCCTCGCCCATATTCCTGCAAGTAAGCCCAATGAAACTCAATGGTTGACTTAGTTGTCAACCATTATGCCGATGAGGTATATTCTGAGCCCTGGCAGCTTCCCATGTGTTTTCAGGGTGTGGTGTTGAGCCTGAGTCTTTGCTCTCTAAAGACAGCCATTCATTCATTCATTCATTCATTCATTCATTCATTCATTCATTCTCTCCCCCTTATGCCTACCTTTTCCTGCCTCTCTTCTAATTAAGGAAATTTGCTTGATTAGCCTTCTTCTATGCTCTTTGTAATGTTGACACCATTCTCCGCCACAAAGGCAGTAACTAGGCAGACAAAATATCCCATCTTTCAGAAGAAGAGTGGAGAGATGCCCATTGCTAGTGTACTGCAAAATTTTTACTTGGTGATGACTTCTTTTGAAGAAGTGTACCAAACATAGCATTTCCTGAAGTATAATTGTAGGGAATGTTTTAACAATGTGACTGTTCTTTCCTCTTCTAAAACTTCTGGGTAAAGGAAGTTTTTAATGTTGTCGAAATTAGTTCCAGTTCTTAAAGTGACATTACTTCACTGCTAGCTCTTCCTCTGTGGCTGTAAAGCCAACTTGTATAAAATGCATAAAGGCCACAGAAAAAAAAAGGCTTTCATGCTCTGTCTAACATAAGACAGCTGCAAAAACACATGATTTGGAGCACCAAGGCTATTGCTGATGTCTTTCTCCACTGCTACAGATGTGCAGTCTAAATGCATTGGCTTGTAGACCCTTGAAGTATAAGGTTGAGCTGCTATAGGAACACTGAAGATGTGTGTTCCTTTATTTTTGCAGTTACAGAGCTAAACTATATTCTGGGAAGTCAAATGATCTGTGGAACAGACACATTTCTCTGGCTATAGAAAGCTCCTTTGTATAGACTACATGATGCACTACTTATTACATGCTGTGTGAACATCCAAGACATACACATGTCATGCCTGTGATTGTATAGTCTTACTTCTATTTCTAGACTTGTATGTTAAAGTTTTCCTGGAAGGAATCAATGAAAACCAACCCTCTCAAGCATTCCTGGAGTCTCTGAGACAGTTAAAGCAGTTGGGCTGGGGAAGATGGAAGACTTTCTTTTTTTTCCTTCTCTGTTTTTTAGTGATTATATTTTAAAATACACACTTTTGAATGAATATAGAAAGATAGCAAAGCATTAGCTTATAGTAGCAATTAAAATCGTCTGACAGCACGGCCTCCTCCCCACCCTGTTGCTGGGGATTTCCCAGCCTCTAGGCCCACTGACACTATGAACCAGACTGACTCTTTATATATATATTTTTTTTCTATATTCTTTGTTTACAATCCAAAAGCTTTCCCCTTTCCCAGTTTCCCCCTCCCCATATGTCCCATAAGTCCTCTTCTCTCCATCCATTATCCTATCTTTCCCCCTCCCTTTTCTCTGTCCTGGTACTCCCCTACAATGCTGGATCAAGCCTTTCCAGGCGGAAGACTCTATTTCTACGTCAACAGATTATTTTGCTTTCATTGATGTTGAATGTTAATTTATATGTTGAGAAGATCAGAACTGATTGGCCCAATCATTACACTAAGTATATTCTTTCTCTTGTAAGCATTTACACAATTACTTAAAAAAAAGTTTGCATAAAACCAATGCCTTGTTTCCAGCCAAATAACCAAACATTATCCCTTGACAATGCCACAACCAAATAAATGCTCAAACAGGTATTTGCTAAGATTTGTTGAGTACCATTTCCATTCTGAAGTGTTGCAGTTTCACCTTTTTTGTTATTTGAAAAGCATATTTCCTTCTATGGAATCAAGCCTTAGTCTTAGGATTGTTTTCCAAGTGAAATCAAGATGAAAAACGTGGACCATAGAGTTTTATTATTTTTTTTTAACCTTTCATCTTTTCTATTAAACAATGTTCAAGACTCCTATCTAGTTGTTTATTGAGAAAGAAGTTTTAGCTATTTAAAGGAGAATACAGCCTTTGCTTTAAAGTATAAAGGCAGAGGAGGAGCCACAGTCTGACTATTTTTCATTAGTGGGTCTGAAAAGCAACATATGAAAATGCTCTTGAAATTAATCACTGAAACTATAGCATCTTATATGTTATTGTAATTTGTAATGTTGGCATTTCATCTAGGTGCATCCCCATAGTTACCTGGCAACTCACTATAAAGGATCCATTTGGCCTCTCCTCACTCTCTTGCTCTTATGTTCCTCTCTTCTCTTCCCCATCCCTCCCCATGCCCCTCCTCCTCTCTTCTCCACATTAATGGGTGGTCCCTACTCCCCTCCTTCTGTGGTCCTCCTCTCTGCCTTTCTCATCCCTCCTCATGCTCTGAATAACTCTATTCTGTACCTTCATGTGTCTGGTCTCTCAGGGGGAAGGCATGGCTCAGCATGGGCCTGGAGACACGCCCTTCCCCCACACCTTACTGCACCTCCGTCAAACATATTCTTTCTCTCTATCTTTTTATAAAACACAACAAATAACCTAAGAGAATCATTGAATTTAAAAAAATGTGCTTTGTACAAAGATTCACGATTTGGACAAAAGCATATTGTACAAATGCAGATATTGCAATGGTGCATTTGACAAATATCTACTTCTGCAGTTTTGTGGTGTAAAGATGCTCAGGGCAGGAATATGCCAGTTCTCCTAGCAGACTGGAGGGCAGCATCTAGGCAACCAGAATGCTTTTCAGCTATTTTCCTTGATACTTGGCATTAGTGTTTTAATCAGTTATGAAAAAGTATCCAACTCCCGCTTAACCACCTATTTAGTCTGTCTTAACCTCTTTTTCTCCTATAAGTGAAGTCCTTTGTTGAGTTTTGAAACACCTGCAGGGCAGGTGTTCCCAGAGGCCTCAACTCCTCTCTAGGGAACAGGACATGGAAAAGCATGAAGTGGAGAAGAGAATGTGGGATACTAGGAGAGGTTACAGTATGAGCCCAGAGTCCTCACCCTGCTCCAACCAAGGCTGCTGCTTGGGTTAATTAATCTCCCCTCTGCCTTGGCAAGAACGGATTATTGTTCAATTAGTGGACCTTCTGCTGGAAATAGAAGTTACTTTTCTTCTTTAAGGGAAAAAGCACTGGTTGGGAAAATAGATTTTATTCATTTTTTTCTGTATATTGTTTTGGTTTTTTGTGTGTGTGCACAAAGAGAAAAAGTATTTACACAGACATGGTGATGTATAAATGGTATTAATTGATTATTCAAATATGATTTGATTTCGCCTTCCATTTCCTAACTCTTTTAATTCATACATACACATACACACACACTCCATATATGACGTGTGTGTGTGTGTGTGTGTGTGTTAGATAATAGAATGATTCAGGTCAAAAAGAGTATTTCAACTTAATTATAAATTGTTGCAGAATGTCTACTTAATAATGTTATGTAATATAATCTTACTTCATTAATACTTTTCCCATTGACAATAGGATTAGGATTTTGTGGATGCTTTGTTTTATTTTATTTTGTTTTCTTTTCTTTTTTGTCTTTCTCCACACAGGAAGTTTCCAATTAAGGAGGGAAATAGAATGTAGGCTGTGTATTGACTGTACTATTGAGTCTCCCAAGCAAACACATATTATATGTGACACTGAGCAACACATCAAGCTTTGATCTTTGTATTTTAAAGATTTCAATTCTTAAAAAAAATACCAGTAAAAATACTAGAAGCTAATATCTTCCCAACCACGAAGCAGTGGTACCTTTACACTAAATGCTGGAAGAGCTTTTGACAGCTTTGAAGAGTCTGGATCAAAATAGCATGACAGTTATTGGAAACACACAAAATTGGTTAATGGGGTGAACTCCTAATTTTATAAGACCTAAAAGCATATAGAATGACTGTTTTTCTGGTAGTTCATACTGTAGTAGTTACTGAGGTGGGGGCGGGGGCAGTGGTGGGAATACAGCTGTCCAGATTGCATGTTTAGATTTTTAAAAATACCAGTTTTTGTCTTCAATAAAACTTAAGTGTGGTTTCACAAATTTTAAATTTTGGGGCAAAGTCATCTTCATTTAGAAAGGATGTCATTTAAATGCATAAAACTTTAAAAGGTGTTTGCATTCTGTATCTTTAAGAAAAATTATACTTGTGAATTCTTGTTAATTTTCTTTTGTAAATGTGTAATTCTGTTTTGCTTCAAACTTATAAAATCTGTGGGTTCTCTGGTCTGATTTCCCTGGGAACCGCACATGGGTATTTGGAAGTGCAATCGGAAGGGGCAATTATGTTCTTCAGAGGATTTGTCAGGGAACAGAGCTGAAGGAGATTAAAGTAGATGTGATGGTTGTAGGGGTCACAGCCTTGATTTTGAGCCAAGACTTACTATCACCGTTTTAATTGAGCCTGAAAACTCAAAGGCTACGATGTGGTGGCCACCTATTACCACAGAAGGCATGGCTCACTAATTGGAAATGAGCGACCGCGCACGGGCTTCTTCCCGGAACAAAGACTCAGAGCAGCCAAATATGAATGGCAGTTCATTAAAGCAAATGTGCAGAGACTTGCAGACTGTGATTGATGTGGAACTTTCCTTTTTCCATCTCAAAAATATGAACTCCTCACTAACTAAAGGCATGCACATTATTAGTTTAACTTTTATCTTAGCTTCATTACTGCTGTAAGAAGATGAGAGAAATCTTTTCCATTAGTGATGAAGAAAATTTCCCATTGAAGGTATTTTTGCGTCTGTCAAATATATTTTAGAAATTATATTGGTAGGGTTAACACACCACATTACTTTCATTGCCGTATCCCAGGAGAATTAAAAGCCAGGAAAATGTAGGTAGTGTGTTCTCATCCAAAGCACAGCAGTGGGCACATGGTGGCATTTAGAACATTTTCCTTAGCAGAATAAGTGCATTTTGATTGATGCAGTTCTTTTCTCGCCACATTCTCTTATATGTACAAACCTCACATAACAAAGTGCTAATTTCAGATGCTATTAAGTAAGACTAAGTTTGCAATTAAAATAATTTGTGGTGCTTTAAAAGAAGACATGTATTGTAGGCTTACTTCTTCACCTCAAATAGATGTCAAGCACAACTATACTTAAAATATAATTGGGTTTTTAATCCTTTTCTCACTTTAACATTATATAATATAGAAATATAATATAGCTTATTTTTGGAGTGTTCTAGCTTTCTCTTTGCTTTTCCATATCTAATGTCTGTGCACTCGGTGCTGAATGAGCTAGTCCTCAGAGTGTATTTCATGATGTTTCTCGTTCATGAATTCTAGACGTGGGCTAGAATTCTAGATGTGGGCTAATTTTCAAACATTCTTTCATAAGTAATTTAACAGGGGATAAATGCTTTTTGAGGTTGCTAGGCCACCTTTTCCAAAGATTCTTTCTTCTTTAATGGAAAGTGTATGTGCATGCTTTCTCCAAGCATGGGATCTGAAGGAGGTTGCATGTAGCTTTTGCTTTCCTGCCTAAGCCCTGGGAATGTATTGGGCTACCATCCCTGTTAGGACCGTTGGGCAGCTCCAGAAGGATCACACCAGGCCAAGTAGTTGCATGTGAGATTTATTGAGAGAGGAAAGGGCAAGGTGGTGGTGAAAAGAGAAGGGGTAGGTAGAGAGAGGAGGATCAGAGAGGGGCCTTTCTTTATATATGGATGGTGACATGGCCATCGATAAAGGTGGGAGGTGAGCCAAGTGCTTCTGGGACTATGGCGGCTGTTGCCTTGACAACCGGTGTTCAGGTCACACTGTCACCTATAAGATGTCACAGGTTTCAGAGGTCCTGATACCAACAATCCCTGCACAGAAAATATTGGCTCTGTGTATGAAACACACACACACACACACACACACACACACACACACACACACACACGTTGTTCAATTTTAACCTGCCTTATTGGCTCAATTGTTGGGCACTCCTAACCTCCTGCAGCTAGCATGCCCTTCCCAATACTCTTAGCTCATCACTTATCAACCTGCCCCTAGCTTCAGTTGTTCATCCACCTTTAGTCCTATTTCAACAGCCCCACCTCCCCTGTAGAAGAAGCCTATGGCTGCTCTGCCTAAGATCTCACATAGCTGGTTGGCTTTTCTCCTTCCAAAGCATGACAAAACTCCTTTTTTCTCCCCTGCCTCTGCTAGCTTGCCTGCAGAAACCCTGAAGTCCTGCCTATTCTGCCCAGCAATTAACTTCTAGCATCTTTATTGATGGATCAAGAACCAACTGGGGAACAAGACCTTAGGATCAGAATCATCCTTACATATAAGGATGAACTGGGAAAGGGAAGGTGGTCAGATACCCAGTAACCAACCACTGGTTACCTCAGAGACCACTGGCCACCCCACTGACCACCAGCCACTTCAGCAGCCATTGGATCTGAGTAGTCACAAGATTTAGAAATAAAAATTAGTGGACAAAAGTCCTAATAGATACATCTATATAATACTCCTACACCTATAGCTCAGGGAACAGTGTTATAGAGGAGAAGAAAAGATTTAAACACCAGATGATGAGGCATTTTGCTTTGAGATTGTTCCTTAGACACACGAGGGGCTCACCAACATGACCGCTCAAATGTAAGCGGAACAAGGAAGACTCCAATAAACATGCCAACTATATGCAGCATAAGGCGGGGCAAAGGGAGAACCCATGAAGCTTCAACCCTACAAAAGACTACATACAACTAGCTGTGAGTGGAAGAGTCAAAGCACACTAGATTATTGTCCAGTGCCAAGCAATCTTCTCCAGTACAATACACAAGTAGCATTATATGGACTCAACGGGTTATATTTAGAGAAATGTTAGTATGCAAGCACATGTATGCATGCGACAATAACTGATGGAAGCAGGGAACGTGAAGTGGAAGGAAGGAAGAGAAGGGCATATGGGAGGTTTGAGAAGGGAGAGATGTGATTAAAATACAACCTCAAAAATGAACAAACATTCATAAAAAATTATTGGGCAAATATACTTTACAGGGTTTGACTATATCCTAGTTACCATTTTTACTGGTTTTTGACTTTGGGGAAAAAGTAAAATGAGATTAACAAATTATATGCTTTTACCTCTGGCATTGAGAAGATGCATGTATTCTTCTTGATCATGAGTTTACAACACTACCTGTAGTCAGTACTCACTTATTTATTGTTGCTATTAGAAAATAGATGGCCATTTTCTTATTTATCTGAACTTCAGCTTGTGGAGAGATAGAACCCAAGTATTTCCTGCTCAGAAATATTGATGAGATTAGATCCGTTCAGAGCCTTTAAAAATTTCGATCTGAAAAACATTAGTCAGCCATTGGGACTATTTGGACCACTTAATGCTAGATTCAGAAGAAAATAATGATGTTAGAACAATGTGATACTTCTATTTCTTGATAGTCTACTATGTCTACTTTCTTTCTCATTATAAAGTAAACACATTGAAGACTTATGCTGGAAGCATCTCAGTATAATACTGATGTTAACATTCCATCACTGTGATAAAATACCTGAGGCAATCAATTAAAAAGAAGATGTGTTTATTGCAAACTATTGATTTCACAGTTTCAGACGGTAGTCAATTGGCTATGTTGCGTTTCTGTTTATGGTGAGTTGAGATATCACTATGGCGAGCATATGCTAGCATGAAAAACCTTGCCTTATATTTGCAGGAAAACAGAAAAGAGAACTTGGTGTCCCAATACTATCTTTTAAGACATCCCTCCAATGGCCAAACTTCCTTCCACTGAGCACCTTCTATCGAAGGTTTGAGCATCCTCCAATAACACAACGTGTATGCAGCCTTTACTACCTGGACCTAGGGTGAACATGTAGGTTCAATCAATAGCAATTGGAAAGCATTCCCTACTATGTTATATTATTACCCTTTCATGACTACATCAGTTAAATATGGCTTCAAGTATTTTAAATTATTTAGTCTTATTAAATCAAGGTCTATGTTACTCAAATTTTTGTTTTTTTTGTTTTGTTTTAAACGATTTATTTATTTACTTTTTATTCATAAAGACCCTGTAGCTGTCTTTAGACGCACCAGAAAAGGACATCGGATCCCATTACAGATGGTTGTGAGCTACCATGTGGTTGCTGGAAATTGAACTCAGGACCTCTGGAAGAGCAGTCAGTGCTCTTACCCACTGAGCCAACTCTCCAGCCCAAAATTTTTGTTTCTTGATATCTACATGATTTTATTTAGAAGCAGATTTTTTTCCTTGGAGTCTCAGCCCATGGTTGGTTGTCCCAACATTTATATTTGGCACAAAATAAGAGCGAATGCCTGGTACTTGGAGCCTGCTGAAGAGGAGGCTGCTCTCTGCAGAGTGGTCAGGAAGCAACATGAAGGAAGATGAGAGAAGCAGAGGGCAAGATTGAGCCCTTAAGAACAACTCCCAAAGACCTATTCCTTTCACTGAGGTCTCTTCTCCCGAGATTTCATCACCTCCCAATAGTCCATAATATTTGAATCCTGCTAATGGATTAATCCATTAGTGATACAAAAGCCCTCGTACCCCAAAAGCTACATCTCAGAAAATTGCTGCATTGAGGACCTAGTATGAAACCCATGAGTCATTCGAAATACAACTCATACCTAAAGTACAATAAAAAAAATTATATGGTTTATAATCTACAGGAGAGGCTGATCACTTATTAGGAAAATTGTAAAGCCAGAAGCAGCTTAAAATTAAACTTATGGAATGTAACACAAACATTTATTTTTTAGCTTATCATCCTTTTGTCATAATTATGGCTGGTTAAACACCCTTTCAAGCAACAAGAAAAATAAACCTTCTGCCAACTGAAATAAACCTTAGCCATTATACAAACATGTGTAATTATTTCCTTAGTCATTGCAAAAATGGATTGATTCAGTGATTTGTACATGAGAACTACCTTATGGGCCACATGACAGACATTCCACCAGACATCACCCAACCAAATTACAGAATACACAGAAACACTTAGGGAAAGCCTCATTTACTCTTTAGATTCCAAGGCCTAGTTTGGCCCACATTACAAAGATTTTTGTCATTTGAGCAAAATTTCTGATTAGGGTTAAAAGCCCTAGCAGTTACATTCAGATAATCTTATCACAAAAATTTTGATTTACTCTGTGGAAAATAGATTCAGTTTCCTCTTAAGAAGATGGATATACTGGTAACCTTAGAAATCGTGTGACATTTCTTTGCTCAGCTCATAAAAGGAAAAATGGAAGCTTATGAGTACACTATACTCATACTTTGCTACTGGCCATTGATCTGGGCCATCTAAAGATGACATGTTAAAAATCAAATAAGTGTATGAGTTCCCAAGAAATAGTAATCCCCACGTAAATTAAAATATAAATTTAGGCGAGACTACTCTTTAGAAAAAAATATAGAGCAAAAGAAATTGATAAACTATAGATATCACTGCTTAAGCTAGCACCTTTTTCTTTGTAAATACTAAATATAAAAGGAATGGCTTATTTTTTATTTCTCTAAGATAAATATTTATTGCTTTCTTAATTAAAAATGGAATGGATTTGGCAGGAGCATATCTCATGAATAAGTTTCTGTTTGAGTTTTTATGTGCTGTTTTAACATTCAGAACGTTGACAGCACCTCTCAGGAATGTGCTTCTTAACATTTTTCTTCTCATATTACTCTGTTGATATAACCCCTTCTTGATCTTTTATGCAGTTTCAAAGAGAGATCGGTCTTACTTTCCAACTAGCATTGACTTGGGATTAGAAAGTAGTTAAAATATTTTTACCATGTCTGGCATCTTGGCAATTCTGTGTACCTCACTGCCAAGAGTGTGGGCCCTATGATTGTGTGATTAAGTATTTATACCTATCTAATAGAATTTTTCTATATAGAGGTTCTAAATATTCATATTATATTGGAATTACTGGGGCTTATGTTTTAAAAAATCTCAGTGTCACACCAAATGCACCTGACATCCTTGGGAAGGAAGGCAGGAATCAGCGTTTTGTTTTACAGCTTTGGGAGCACGGCAGTATGCAAACCAAAATAAAGGTTGTTCTAGAACTAATGAAGCCAAGATCAAAATTAACATGAAGAATCCAATTACACAACAAACACTGAATTTACCAAAAGCATAGCATTTTTCCTACCAGATTGAGGGTGACCAAGTAAATATTGCACCGTGTCATGTAGGGTTTTGACATCGTGCAGACATGCATTCCTGTGTCACATAGTGTCTTATTGCCCCCAGAATGGAATACGGAGATATAGGTAGTGACCTTTGATTATCTTCCTACTGGGGCAATACAGCAAATACGTACATCATGACCTACAGCTCGACCTTGGACAGCACCACGAACTCCGCGCTTGTGTCGGCTTCTGCTGTCTCTGCCTCTTTCCTCATCGAATTCCAACCTGACATCATCACTTACTTCTCACTTGGGAACCACCCTTCTGTTGCTTCTTCTATTTTTATATGTATGGTAGCCCTGCGTGTTCAGACAAAGTACAATCATCAGTTGATACAGGATTATGATATAATCGTTCCTGTGGTTTTCAAATTTGTAATAAGTTCTTCTGAAACAAATACCAAACATGCAAATTTAATGACACGAGTAACTCTGAAGTGATTAAGTAATGAAACAATTGATCTTAAGGGATCTCCTCCACCACATCTTTCAAATTCTACTGCATGAGTATCCCTGCTCTTTCTGAAATCATATGTTTAGTATGTCACTAATACAATAAAATGACTCTATTAGTGAAACAAATTGCAAGTTGTTATCTTACAAAAGACTATATTGCAATCAATATGCACAAAATTTCCTTGTGATATTACACATACAACCTATATAAAATACTAGGGACATAATGCAGTAAATACTATAGTTATCAGAATTCACTTTAGAAAAGTGAAACTTTGAATAAGTCATCAGGCTTAGGCCAAAGAGAAATATGTTGTTATATTAATCAAATGTTTAGTTAGAGTGTTAGAATTGTTCATGGCGTTCAGTATTACTATTTTAAAATCAAGGGTTTTTAATAATTTAAGAACAGAATTTTGTAAACATATGTGGTTATATCGTGAAACTCTGGGTGTTATACTTGTTGGTTTACCAAGCCAGCTGACACTTCACTTTGAAAATGGCAGTATTTTGATTTCTAATTCATATTAATTCTGCATCAGTAATAAGAACTGAATCTAAAAACTAATTTCTTCATCATATTTACATTAGTTTTAACTGCCATCTTCCTTTTTCTGATTGAAATATTTAGTAGGAAAATTTTAATATGAAAGTTTATATGCCACTTGCTTGCTTCTGACAGCTGCACCTATCTGATACACCTTTCAACTGTTCTGTTGTTGCTGTTTGTCTCCCTGTATGTCTCTGCCTCTCTCTGTCTGTCTCTGAAACGCAGGCATGCAGGCACCCAGGCACGCAGGCACCCAGGCACCCGGGCACGCAGGCACCCAGACACGCGGGCACGCGGGCACCCGGGCACCCGGGCACGCAGGCATGCGGGCACGCAGGCACCCGGGCACGCAGGCACCCGGGCACGCAGGCACCCGGGCACGCAGGCACCCAGGCACGCAGGCACCAAGGCACCCAGGCACGCAGGCACCCAGACACGCAGCACCCAGGCACGCAAGCACCCGGGCACCCGGGCACACAGGCACCCAGTCACGCAGGCACCCAGACACGCAGGCACCCAGACACGCAGCACCCAGGCACGCAGGCACCCGGGCACGCAGGCACGCAGGCACCCGGGCACCTGGGCACGCAGGCACGCAGGCACGCAGGCACCGGGCACGCAGGCACCCGGGCACCCAGGCACGCAGGCACCCAGGCACGCAGCACCCAGGCACCCGGGCACGCAGGCACCCAGACACGCAGCACCTAGGCACGCAGGCACCCAGGCACGCGGGCACGCGGGCACGCGGGCACCCGGGCACCCGGGCACCCAGGCACCTAGGCACGCAGGCACCCAGGCACTCAGGCACGCGGGCACCCAGGCACCTGGGCACGCGGGCACCCGGGCACCCGGGCACGCGGGCACCCGGGCACGCGGGCACGCGGGCATGTGGGCACCCAGGCACACAGGCACCCAGGCAGGCAGTAAGTCCTGGCTCTGAAGAGATGGCTCAGCAGTTAAGAGGTCTGCTCTTCCAGAGGTCCTGAGTTCAATTCCCAGCAACCACATGATGGCTCACAGCCATCTGTAATGAGATCTGACTCTCACTTCTGTGTCTGAAGACAGGGACAGTATACTTACATACATGAAATAAATAAACAAATCTTTCTAAAAAAAAAGATGGAAAATCCTAATCCTTAGCCAAGAGCATCGCAAGTTGCATCATTGAGCCATCACCTTTTCGGTTCTCCCTTAGACAAGGAGGGTTAGTACATTTGCTCTTTGTTTTTGACAATGGCAGAAAAAGAAAATTGACTTTTTGTTCCCAATTTCATGTGGAACTTCTTTTTCTAGATAGGAGCAATGACCTTGCCAAAAGGATGCAAGGTTTTTTAAAATCATGTTTGACTGGATGATGAATGGCCGACTACCTGGTTGCATGCATCTGTTCTGACAAAGTCAAGGCTGGGAACTGGGCAGCTGCATGTTAAAGTATTTTCCTCTTGCCTTCATCTGGCAGAAACAATACTTTGAAAAATTCACTTGACATGTTCAACGGTGGTATTAGAAAAGAAGCAAGTGTCTTGGCAAATTAGTGTTTTGTTTTCAAGAATATATTCTCACCTTTATTTATTGGAAAAAACAGAGTTAGATGTTTTATTTTCTTCAAATTTTATGTTGTGTGGTATTTTCTTCTTCTTCTTTTTTCTTTTTAAAGATTTATTTATTTATTTTATGTAAGTACACTGGAGCTGTCTTCAGACACTCCAGAAGAGGGCATCAGATCTTCTTATGGATGGCTGTGAGCCATCATGTGGTTGCTGGGATTTGAACTCAAGACCTTTGGAAGAACAGTCAGTGCTCTTAACCGCTGAGTCATCTCTCCAGCCCTGTGTGGTATTTTCTGAGTTTACAAATTTGTCAAGTTTCTCCAGAGTCTCTGTCTGCTGGTCTGTGAAATGGGACTGTTGACCAGTGATGGAGTGATAGGAAGGGTCATGACCCCATGTAGACTGCGTTCTCTCACAGTCTCCATCACATCACAGGAGACTTTCTATGAGCATGTCTCCCACAATCTCTGGATTCCAAAGAATTAATGGGTGGTCTTCTAGCTATTATTTGCTTTGTGACAGGTTATAAACAACAACGTTTACTGGGAAGGGAATCTGTGCTAATTGAGAACTTCCAGAAGAGGTAAAAAGAGAGGAATTTGTGGACAGATTAGTTACCTAGGCAACTTTTGTGAAATAAAGTCATCAGTGAATTGTACACATAACAGTAGCTTGTCTCCCCTCTTCCTGTTGATTTCAGCCTCATCTTAAGAATACCCATGCACCCAGGGGGCCGATTACCTACCAGGAGGCATCTGGCTCACTGAGCTGCAGCTACAGTAATTGAAAGGCATAAGATGTAACAGGAAATAAGGTTTCTGTGGCTGTGTAGCATTTCCAAATTAATCAAGTAATTACAAATACCCCACAACCTCATTTCTATAGCCAATAAAAAACACCAAGTCTTCCTTATTGTGATGTGAGCAAGTGGTTCAATTTTCATTTCATTGACAATATATACAAGATCATTAAATTGTTTCTCAATCCTCATAGATTTGAAATTTATTATAATTCTATCACTTTTGTAACTGTGAGAGTGAAGTGCTACTATAAAAAAGTATCTACGATGCATGCTAGTCATTACTGTATTGTATTGCAGCAATTACAAACTATTGCTATTTAAAGATACAAATGCAGAACTGAGCAGTCCTGGAAGCTATTCACGTAAAGTTATTTTTCGAGATGAAATAATTTGGGTTGAGGAATGTTTTGTTTCAATATAGGCGAAAGTATAGCTTTGTATTAGAGATCAAGATTGTGGCATAATGACAGTTTTGTTGTTATGCTGAAAAGCCACATAAAACCATCCACCTGTGTGGAAATGGTCTCTGTTCCCATCCTTAAAAAACAAAATAAGTACCAGGTTATATGTGGAAAAATCAATAAAAATGCAAGGTTTTATAGCAATAGTAAAAAAAAAAAGGTTTAAGGAATATTTGGCTGCTTTTTTTGTACTTAAAATTTAAATGTGATGGGTAGATTGGAAATAGTTCTGCAACTGATTTTAGATAGAATTTCATAAACAAACAGATAATAAAAATGAAGCAAATTTCCTGGGTACATAGGGTATATTTCTTCCTGTAAACTGAGATGTGTGAGGGGGAAAGAAAAACTATAAATTTAAACATTTCTTTGTAGCCAAACAAGTTTTCTCTTTTGATTTAAAAATCTACGTATTTATGTATCTATGTATCTATGTATCTATGTATGTATCTATTTAGGTATGTATGTATGTATGCATGCATGTATGTATGTATGTATGTATGTATGTATGTATGTATGTATCTATCTATCTATCTATCTATCTATCTATCTATCTATCTATGTCATTTTCACTGATCCAGTGATTGGATACTACAGAATTTTTATTTAATGTTTAGCTCATGACAGCTATTTCTACAGGGAATTTGCCATTATCTGTCTTATAGTTTATCAATGTTGAAAATAAGAAAAATAAGCTGATTTATATTTCTTCCCTTTAGATACTGTGGGATTCTTTCTATATTCCGTAGGAGATAATGGTATTGTTACACAAATCTGCCAGTTAATTATCATGACTTCACAATATTTGAGTCTCAAAATAGGAAGTTGAGTTTCACAATATGAAGTTGAGTCACACAAAAATTTATTTATTTACCATTTAACACTTTAGTTAGCACTAAATAAAATGTATGCAGTGGTTTAAGTCTGAATGATACCACAGTGTCCAAAGTAAAGCACATGTCACTCCTGTGTAACTTGTTTTATATAAGAAGAAAGACTACATGTACATGAAGAACAGATTGAGAGCAACAGGGCTTACTCTGCATTTGATAAATGTAGAAGCCCTCTGAGACCGTTAGGGAGAGACTGCAAGTGTGACGTTGCATAAATAAATACAGATCTGGAACTAAATACTAGGATTAAAACTCTAAGGATGAATGAACTTCAACAATCAAATATTAATTTTCTTTGCTTATTAACATTATCAACATTATTATTTTATTTATCCACATTTATTTATCACCATTATTAGAAAAACAAAGTTTGGGGAATAGATGTTCCTAGAAAGAAGTATAGTATTTTGACAAAAAGATTTAAAACTTAATTACTATATACTAGTAACATTTCTTTGATGACTAAAATGATCATATGTAAATTAAGACATATTTAATATTTATTCAACTTAGGTGATATATTAGCATGACTTAAATTCAAATATAAATATAGATTGTGCAAAAATCTGTAGGCTTATCACATAGAATGTGCATTCATGTGATATGTACACATGAATACAGGTTTGAGTCTGCCATGAGGTAAGAACACGACCATTGGGTATCTGGTCTCTCTTTTCACCTTGATGAGGCAGGGACTCTCTTTTGTTTCTGTTGCAACTTTACACCTTTCAGGCTTGCTTTCAGACAATTCTTCTATCTCTATCTGGTCTCCCATCACGCCGTGGCTAGGATTATAACTGTTCTATGCATCTAGTCATCAGACTGTGTGGCAGGTCCATTTAGCACTGAGCCATCTCTTCAGATTAACACAGAATATTCATGAATTAAAAAAAACCTGTAATATATTTACATTGTAAGTAGTAGTGATGATTTCATTTATGTGTATATTAGTCAACTTTCCTCACACGTATGTATTTAAAAAGTGAATTTTTGATAGTACTAATTGCCAATAGTAATAGTTGTTAAATATGTATATTGATTAAAGTAAACAAATATTAAAGGAACTAGCCATGATCCACTTATTTTAAACGTAATTTTAAGAGCAAGTACAATATAAATTTATAAGACAATACTATTAAGCTAAAACATGTGAGATAAATTCATCTGTGAAATGTCTTTAGGCTAGAAAAATGGGATTTTAAATATTCATGTAAAATAAATCTTAAGGAATGCTCCTGGATATGCCTGTAATCTCAGCACTTGAATGACAGAAGGAGGAGGATTGCATATGCTAGAGTGAATACATCAGGTTATCAGGTCAGATAGGACTATATCACAAGAGCCTGACTCAAAACAAAACAAAACAAAACAAAACACATATTTAGATGGTTAACTCTTTCAAATAAGTAAAAATATGAATAAAGACAAAACTATGTTCAGAGTTGCATTGAGTACATATACAGTTTTGGGAAATAAATGTTTAGATAATTATATGAATTGAAACCTATAGCGCACTATTAAGACTGAATTCTGTGGTGTCCTTGTCCAGTTTTAAGTGGCACCAAGGCAATGTTGAAAGGCCAGACACAGGGACACAGAAAAGCTGGCATCAGGTAGTCTGGGCTCTCCCATGGGGAAACTCAGCAACACTGGAAGCTCAGCTTGTATATTATACACAGGTGAACAGGTGAGAGGGGTTACTGCACACAGTGTGACAATGAGGCCGATTTGGATAGCCTCTGTAGGAGCTACCTCTGTAAGGGAGCAGGCTATAGACATTGAAGTGGAAGGAAGCCATGGTGGACGTTTTCTGCACTGCCAATATTTGCACAAGGACTGCAAGGAAGGCTTGGCCATCCCTCTGGTAGAGCGCCACACGAGATTGAGAGTATCTTTGTCACTTCCATTTGGCTGAGGCACTGGGGGGTCTTTGATGTAATGATGCCCATGTCTATAGCACATATTCACACAGGACCTCACTCAGGGCTTTTTCTTTCCCACAGAGAAAATCTTGTAAACGTTCTAAAAATCTACGTCTTCTCTCAGAAAGTATGAAAGACTGACCTCAGAAAATGCTACAGATTTTCATATACGTTCCAGGCTTCTTTAATCTATGCTTGATTATGCAGTATTATATTGTACATTTCCCCTCAGAATTCTGAATTCTCATCGTTCTCTAAGAAACCATGTGTAGTCAAAGAGTAGGTGAAACATGGACTTTGAGTCATTTTTCCTTCTATATTCAATAGTGAGTTTACATTGTAGGTAAGACTGTAACTTTCTCATTTTCACCTAATGCCACAGCTGAACATGTATGTCTGGTATTATCTTCCAGAAGTTGGGAATCTTCCTTGTCTGCCTTCATAGCCAGAACATTTTGTGTATAAGTCTTTATTAATACAGCATGTCTTGAAAAGTGTTCATTGCTGAACCGGTTGATTATGTCTGATAATAATTACCACTCGAAGGCAAGATTGAAGGGAAAAATATTCTATTTACTGAAGCAAAGACACATCATGTTGAAATACTCTTCTAACATTGTCAGAATGCAAATTTTGACATTTATTGAAGTACCTTCTTTCATTTCTCAACTGTGGTCTACAGGAAACATGAGTGTTTGAATAGCTGTTTCCTTAGTTATGCCACAATCAATGGAAAAACAGCCAAAGTGCACAACGAGGGAAAAATCACAATATTAAGACAGAGTACCTCAAGATGTATGCCAATATGTTTAATTTATTCTAAAATGTATATTGAAATTAAAATCATATAACCCAGTTCAGATCATAAAAATGAATTTAAACTACAATCAAACTTTTGTTAAGGAGACTTGGCGGCACACTAATTCTACATATAGCAAAAGAGTTTAAAAGAATATAATGCCAGTAGATGCAATTCTGACACTGCTTAAGAAAAGCATATACATCTTTTGGAGCTGTAATTTCACTCTTGAAATGTGAATAAAAACATACTTTTGTTTACAGCTCTACTTTGTGTCATGAACCTGGGGGAGCAGGGCCTAAAAATGAGATTTTATGCACTAGCTAACTTTATTTAGCACATCAGACAATGTATATGCCGACAGTTAGCCAGAGACACTTCAGTAAAGTGTACCCAGGGCAATCCATCTGTGGCAAAAAAGAAAAAGTGTCTTTCGTAGAGGCATATGAATAACAACAGCCGAAGCAAAGCGACTCTTAGCCACTATACCAAGACCAACTCTGTTTTGGAGAAACTGAGTCACAAGACTCCTGCTTTCCCATGAGCACTTAGCATTCCTGCTGCATGGCTCCATTCTTGGGTTGTGTTCACAGGCTCCCTCTCGTTTTATTTATTAATTAATTATTCTTGTTACTTCAAGACAGCTCTGTAGACCAGGATGGCCTTGAACTCACAGAGATCTTCCTGTTTCTGCCTCCTGAGAACTGGCATTAAAGGCGTGTGCTGCCACCACCACCACCTGGCTCTTCTTTTTATTTTTTATTTTCCCACAGCAGGATATCCAGGATGATTCTGATGTGAGATGTTGCAGATAAATTTAATTGTCTTCAGATGCATGCATTATCCTATAAGGAAGCAAATTATAATAGTAGAACGGTGAATACATTGTGTGTCATGCTCTATCTCAAAGAACAGGGATACAAATTATGTAGTATTGGTTAAATTCCTATACAAATAGCAATTCTCAGACTGTGTTCTAACGAACTTGTACATATATGAATTCACATACATTGACTATTTGTGTACATATGTTACTGCATAGAAAAAAAATAAATGCCTGCCATTGGTAGTCTGAATTCTGTAATTACTATCTGAAGTTTTATGTATTTCTTTTTTTTTATTAAGTGTTCAAGCTATTAGATATCACTAGAGATTTTTCAAAGTGTGTTTTAGTGCATTCCCCTCCCCCTTTAATATTCTTCCACATTTCTTTTTTTTTCATTCTTTTTTTTTATTCGATATAATTTATTTACATTTCAAATGCTTTCCCCTTTTCTAGCCCCCCAATCCCCGAAAGTCCCGTAAGCCCCCTTCTCTTCCCCTGTCCTCCCTCCCACCCCTTCCCAGTTCCCCGTTCTGGTTTTGCCAAATACTGTTTCACTGAGTCTTTCCAGAACCAGGGACCACTCCTGCTTTCTTCTTGTATCTCATTTGATGTGTGGATTATGTTTTGGGTATTCCAGTTTTCTAGGTTAATAACCACTTATTAGTGAGTGCATACCATGATTCACCTTTTGAGTCTGGGTTACCTCACTTAGTATGATGTTCTCTAGCTCCATCCATTTGCCTAAGAATTTCATGAATTCATTGTTTCTAATGGCTGAATAGTACTCCATTGTGTAGATATACCACATTTTTTGTATCCACTCTTCTGTTGAGGGATACCTGGGTTCTTTCCAGCATCTGGCAATTATAAATAGGGCTGCTATGAACATAGTAGAGCATGTATCCTTATTACATGGTGGGGAATCCTCTGGGTATATGCCCAGGAGTGGTATAGCAGGATCTTCTGGAAGTGAGGTGCCCAGTTTTCGGAGGAACCGCCAGACTGCTTTCCAGAGTGGTTGTACTGTCCTTCCTCCAGTGTCCTTTCTGCTTTCATGTCACATGTCACATGTCACATGTCACAGTTGTTCCCCCAGTTCCTCTCACTCTCTCTTGGTCTACTTTTTTTTTTTTTGCTTTTCCCATTTACATGAATTTATAGACACAGTACATATAAATTCACATGTAGGATCCACGTATGAGAGAGAATATGTGGTTTATGTATTTCTGAGTTTTAGGGACAATGTTTAATGGTATATATTTCAGATTTGTCCTTTTTTCCTGTAAGTTTCATAATTTTGGTCTTTTGTTTTTTTGTTTTTTGTTTTTTTTTCAAGACAGGGTTTCTTTGTGTAGCCTTGGCTGTCCTGGAACTCACTCTGTAGACCAGGCTGTCCTCAAACTCAGAAATCCACCTGTCTCTGCCTCCCAACAGCTAGAATTAAAGGCATGTACCACCACTGCCTGGCCACAATTTTGTCTTACTTAGAGCTGAGTAGAGTTTTCTCTCTGTCTCTGTCTCTCTCTCCATATATATATATGCTTCATTTCATCATCTTTATTCATTTGTGGGTGCATATCTACACTGTTTACATTTCACTACAGTAACAAACACGGGTGTGCAATTGTCTCTGTGGTAGATGGTGAATTTCTTTGGGTTTGTGCCAAGGAGTGATATGGTTGGTTTAGAATCATAGTTATATTTTTTAGTTTCTGAGAAACCCCAGATTTTCTTAATGTCTACTACTAACAATAAATAAGGTTCTTTTCTACCCCAGATACTCAGCAGAGTTTGTTGTCAAATTTCTTTATGGTAGCCATTCTGATTGAGATTTTTTGAAGTAATTAGTTTTCACGTGCAGAAATATTGAGCACCATTGAAACTGTCAATTGACTTTTTATTTCTTCCACGTAAGCTTTCAAATTCTATCTTCTCAATGCCTGCTACTTCGTTTCCTTCCATTCCCTCCATTTGCTTGTTAAAGAATTGTCTTCAAACATTCCTCATCTTCTAGTGCTCCTTTCTGATTTACATTATGCAATCCAAAAACAGCCATTGATTTTTAAAGGAAGTCTGATCACACCATTAGAGAGCGCAGAGCACATTTCCCACGTTTATAGTAGCATATCCTAGGCACAAGGCCCTCAAGGAGCACAGGAGGAGTGCCTCCCTGGATCTAAGGCGAGAATACCACCAAGATATTCCTGTCGAATTCCTGTATTTGGCCTTCAGTGTAATAAAATATAGCCATGATTAAATGTATAGATGGTATTCATAAAAAAGCAGCTTAAATTATTGACTTTTAGCGGGTATTAACTATATTGCTTGATATTCTTCAGTTAAATGATTCAAATTCATGCATTTGTACATATGTTTAGTACACAGGTAGAGAGTGATTCTGTGTAAACATATCCCGTGTCTTCCTGATAACAGAATTCAGAGACCAGAAGGCCAGAATATTACATAAAATATTAAATACTTACCATATATGTAAGGTAAGAACTCAAGGAATCTCAAGAGATTATTTACTGTATACCCTTATGAACATTGAAATTATTTTATTGTGTTTGAAAGTAGGAATTAATTGAAAATTTTAGTTCACCAAAATGCTTGTTGTTACCTTTGTCTTGTGACAAAGAATTTGAAATTCAGTCAATGCATGAAAGACGACCATTGTCCATTAAGGGAAAAACAATTCACAAATCATGGCAACTCCATTATTACATGTTTTAAAAAGTTAAGGATAGTATTTTGACTTTTTGAACAATTTTGGGTGCATGTAAGTGAAGCAAGCACTCTGTTGATAAACTATATTCTCAACACACCAATTCCTTCCATTTTTAAAAATGTAATCTTTTTCAACAGTGTTATTTGGCATTCGTACTCATCTGTCATGTCTGTCAAAATCATGAAAGCATGACACAAAAAATATTCCCATTTTAACTGTGAAGTTGAAGTGCTTAATGGCTATTTCCATATATTAATTTTTTTAAAATGATTTTGGTTGAATGAGCTTCCAGAAACACTAAATAAAGTCATTGATTTGGAAAATAATGGCATGTTTAATTGCAGGACCATTTCTTACTTTGTGAGCTGACAGTAGAACAAGAAGTGTGTATTTAAGAAGGAAGCAAACCTATTTAAACTTGTGAGTTAGATAATACGCATGCTGTCCTCCTGCAACTTACGTCTTACACGCAGAAGTGTGGCACTAAAATACATCTTAACTGTAGAGAATGGTTCCTTAATATATCTATGTCAGTGAGTTTAACACCGCGAACCTTGCAGGTTAACAAGAAAGGCCACGAGAGGAAATGACTAAATCCTCCCTGTAAATCTTCATTGACAGCTGATAATTAGCATGCAGCTTAGCTGTAATAATTAGTTCCCTCTTTAGAAAATTTCCGGATGAACTCGGAGTTGGTACATTTCGTTCTGTCTTCTTTCTTTGTCCTTCTCTCCCAAGTGATTCATGCTATTTTTAGGGAGAAAGAACTCAAGATGCCAGTATTCTGCAGAGTCAGCCCTGTCCATTACTGATGCCATCTTGTGGGGATTGACTGGGATTAGAGTCCCTTTGTCCCTTTCTTCCTGTAGATTTTGTCTCTTTTCCTCCAGACAGCTTGAAGCAGTAGGGGATAAAGAATACAGCCAGTGCTTGGTAAATATGTCAAGTCCATGGGGTATTTGAGGCTAAGATCAGAGAGAAATGGCCTCAAGAAGAGAGGGAGCCCCTTCTTGCCAGTCCTTTTTTTGCCTTAGTATGCATCACGACAGATTTTGAAACTCTGTAGCTAATTAGGAAATTAACTATTTTTCTAAAAAAAAAAATAAAATATATAAATCTGAATATGACATAAACTGATAAATAAAAGCCATGAGAAAATCACCACATTGTTATACAGTTATTTGAAAATGCAAATTAAAGGTACATAAAATTGATATTAAGGTGAATTCTTTTTGTTTTCTTTATAATTATATCAAAGCAAAATGTTAAAAAAAATTATAGGAGAGCTTCCATTCTAACTTGTATTCTCTGTGAGGCTGTGACCAGAAAAAAAAAATTTTTTTTTTCAGTTACTGAAACAATATAATTTCATCATCAACTAGAGATTTTTTGAGGTTTATTTACTGTCTTTTATGTATGTGGGTGCTTTGCATTTCTGCATGCATATCAGAAGAGGGCATTAGGTTCTGTTATAGTTAGTTTTAAGCTGCCTTGTGGGTGCTGGATATTGAACTCAGGAATCCTTATAGAATAGCCAGTGCTCTTAACTCATGAGGCCCCACCCCTTTAAAATAATTTATTTATTTTTATTTTATGTGCATTGGTGTTTTGCCTGCACGTAGGTCTGTGTGAAGGTGTTGGGTCTCTTGGAAGTAGAATTACAGACAGTTATAAGTCACCATACAGGTTCTTTTTTGTTGTTGTTGTTACAATTTATTTTATTTTATTTTATTTTTTGTCTTAAGTGAATGAAGTATTTTTTTAATTAGATATATTCTTTATTTACATTTTAAATGTTATCCCCCTTCCTGGTCCCCCACCCCCCCAAAAATCGTCCCATAAGCCATCTCCCCTCCCCCTGTTCCCCAATCAACCCTCTCCAGCTTCCCTGTCCCTGGCATTCCTCTACACTACAGCATCAAGCCTTTTCAGGACCGAGAGCCTCTCCTCCCTTTGATTTCCAACAAGGCCATCCACTGCTGCCTATGTCTCTGGAGCCATGGGTAACACTGTGTGTACTCTCTGGTTGATGGTTTTGTCCCTGGGAGCTCTGAGAGTACTTGGTGGCTCATATTGTTGTTCCTTCTATGGCACTGCAAACCCCTTCAGATCCCTGGGTCCTTTCTCTAGCTCCTCCATTGGCGACCCTGTGCTTATTTAATGGCTGGCTGAGAGTGTCCCACTCTGTATTTGTCATGTACTAGCAGAGCCTCCCAGGTGACAGCTATATATGACTCTGTTCAGCAAGCACTTGTGGGTATCAATAATACTGTCTGGGTTTTGTAACTGTCTATGGGGTGGATCACTAGGTGATATAGTCTCTGGATGGTCCTTCCCTCAGACTCTGCTCCACACTTTGTCTCTGTATCTTCTTCTGTGGGCATTTTGTTCCCCGTTCTAAGAAGGACCAGAATGTCCATACTTTGTTCTTCCTATTTCTTGGGCATCATTTCATATGTGAAATATGTCTTGGGCTAATATCCACTTATGAGTGAGGGCACACCTGTGTGTTCTTTTGTGAATGGGTTACTTCACTCAGGATGATATTTTCTAGTTCCAACCATTTGCCTAAGAATTTCATGAATTCATTGTTTTTAATAGCTGAGTAGTATTCCATTGTGTAAATGTACCACATTTTCTATATCCATTCCTCTGTTGAGGGACATCTGGGTTCTTTCCAGCTTCTGGCTATTATAAATAAGGCTGCTATGAACATAGTGGAACATGTGTCTTTATTACATGTTGGGGAATCCTCTGGGTATATGCCCAGGAGTGATATAACAGGGTCCTCCTGTAGTATCATGCCCAGTTTTCTGAAGCACCACCAAACTGATTTCTAGAGTGGTTGTACCAGCTTGCAAACCCACCAGCAGTGGAGGAGTGTTCCTCTTTCTCCACATCCTCGCCAGCACCTGCTGTCTCCTGAGTTATTGATCTTAGCCATTCTAACTGGTATGAAGTGAAATCTCAGGGTTGTTTTGATTTGCATTTCCCTTTCTAGGAATTTCACCCAAGTCCTCTGGAAGAGCAGTTAGTGCTCTTAGCCATGGAGTCATCCCTCCAGCCCCGATCAGACATTCTTATAATAAATTATAAAATATACACTTAATGTATCATTTATTGAATCATTATTAATAAAAAACATACTTTTAGTAAATCCCACAATTGTGTTATTTTTGATATTAGCAACAGTAGAGAGACTAAGTTTCTGAGATCACATTGATGATTCATTTGCAGTTTTAAAATCTGTATTTAAGACCTTTATTTATATTATGAGCACATTTTTTCTCCCTCCCCTTTCTCATCAAGCCCCAGTATACTCCTCCTGACTTTCTTTCAAATTTACTTTTTTTGCTTTAATTGATGTTAAATACATACAATTATGTGTGTGTGTGTGTATATTTTTTTCCTAAAACTTGAAAACCAACTCTTCTTGAGTAAATTTTGTACCAAAGCCAACCAAATAAGTTTAGCCATGCACTGATTTACTATAATTTCCAATTTTTACATGTAGAAAGTAGAGTTTTCTGAAGGACAGTCATGTTTATTTAATATATATCTAGGCCATTAAAGATGACCCATGACAACAATAAATGGGAATCACCTATTGTCATCTTGATAGGCCATCTAGAATGAAGAAATTTCAGCACAAAAATGGAATGTCTTTTAAGATATAACTCTGATTTTAAGCAATTGACTTATGTTCACTATAGAACTTTTGAATAATATAGAAATACATAGAATTTTAGAGTCATATTTTCATTAGATTTTATTTTTAAAATTTTATGAAAATTGATATTTTATACCAGTTTCTTAGTAAGATTCATTATGCTTAGTTATTTAAAATGTTATAAATAGAACACAGACAGTAATGGTTTCATTAAAACAGTATTTTCTGCATATTAAAAATATACATATTTTTAATCATATATAAATACTCTTATTAAGTTTTATATACTTTCTTTACTTTCTAGTAATTGTTTTTTCTGCTCTTTACCAAACTTTAGACTTTAACTTGTTGACTGATTTCATGTTTAGAATGCCCATTTTAAAAATTCAACATATTTCTATTCCCAGGAAATGCATGTGAAGGAAGTAGATGGGTTGGACCCAGGGGGACCAGTCCTTTCTCTTTCTCTAGCAGTGACAATGACTATGAGAATCCAGTTAGTATTAGAGAAAATATCTCAAATGCGTGAAATAAAAACACAATTTCAATTTTAGGATAGGTTTGTTCTTCAACATTCAATAAGATGATACTTAATATCTACATCCATCCAGTTAACTGACTTAGTCCGAGAAATACAGACTGTAAGACATTTGTCATTGAGTAGGTTTGCCTGTGGAATTGAAGCATAGCCTTCATGGTGATTGCTCTAGTGTTGTTTAATTATAGGGACCATACTGTTCATCACATGACTTCCACTCTTAAGTACAAATGAATAGTTGGAGCCAATTAGGGTGATAAAGTTACCTGGAAGAAGCCAGCTGTTGATGAGGTGTAAACATTCATGAGCCAATTATATCATTTGTCTTGAGAAGTTGAATTAAAAAGTAGAGGAGCTATTATCATACAGTGATGAGTACCACTCAATTGGAGGCTAACAGCGATATTCAGACAAGAGGAAATTAGTGAAGAAACCTCAAAAACAGTACCCTGAAGCATACTGGTATTGAGAGGGGGGAGGCGGAGGGAGAAAAGAAAGAAAGAAAGAAAGAAAGAAAGAAAGAAAGAAAGAAAGAAAGAAAGAAAGAAAGAAAGAAAGAAAGAAAGAAAGAAAGAAAACTCAAATTGGACTTTTTCTTCAAATATCAATTACATGGATTTTGATTCATTTTCTAGCTACCCAAAGATCTAGCGTTCTACCTTAGAATTTGCATTACTTAGTTTAATTTCTATTTTTCCAAAAATTATGTTCTTGAATAGCATGGCCACCTGTGGTTGTATAGTTACTTTTGTTAGGGCTAAATTTTATATAGATCAATTGGTTTTCATTGAGGACTTAATTATAGGAGCAGTTATGGAGTGTGACACCCTGTTAATTTGTGGTATTAGAGGTCCATCTGGTATTTTTGAGCATTCCTCTCCAAATCACCTTAGTAGAAATTTCTATTAATCCTGGACACTTCATGATGGTTCTATGCACATTATTTTACTCTTCTGTTGATTATATTGCCGTTACTTTTTCTTTGGGTATAGATGAGTTTAAGGTCAATTTAGGGAGAGGATTTATTTTAGCAATATGTCCAATACAAGAGGAATATTTTATAGTTACAGTAATTCCTCTCATCTGCTTTTACCTTGTTTACCTTTTTCCTTAACTTGTCTAACTATAAGTAAATGTATACTTGTTAATTTAATTGAAAATATTTATATCTAAAATTTCAGGTCCATAGGTGAATAAGTTAAATTAGTAAATAAAGTAGTGGACTTAATGCAGAATAAATATAAAATTAAATAGGTACATCCTTTCAAAACACAGTTCAATAATAGAATGTCTGGGTCTCTTCTTACAGACGTATGTCTAAAGCACAAATCTTTATTCATAATCAATACTGTCAACTTTTGCAAGCTAAGTCAAAGAGGTTGATATATGACTACCTTTTAGGAAAACCAGCTAAAGTGTACTAAACATATTGGAAGATCAATGATAAGAAAAAATCAGGTTTTTTCCTATGAGAATGAGTGAGGAAATATAAACCATTGCAAGGATATGTTCTGCTTCTCTTTCTGGTTCCCAGAAGATAGGTCTGTTGACAAGCCTGAGCTGCCTAGTGAGCCACAGCCGGGACTGTTCTGTTCCATGCGATGATCACAGTCAGGAACAACTGAGACATTTGATCTCTCCCAAATGTAAAAAAGGTTTAAAGAACCTGACATATAACCCTTTGCATTTTTTTTAAATATAAAAACTCACTTAGCGCAGGGCAGTGGTGGTGCATGCCTTTAATCCCAACACTTGGGAGGCAGAGGCAGGTGGATTTCTGAGTTCGAGGCCAGCCTGTTCTACAGAGTGAGTTCTAGGACAGCCAGGGCTACACAGAGAAACCCTGTTTCGAAAAAACCAAACCAAACCAAACCAAACCAAACCAAACCAAACCAAACCAAACCAAACCAAACCAAACAAAACTCAGTTACAAATTATTATGGGAAGTTTCTACATTAATAAAATAAAATTCCTCTACTTGTTGCTTAAGATGAGTGGAGGCCATTCAGTTTTATGTATCATAATAGTTTTGGCAGCAATTTCTTCTGAAGAAAATGAATCAGTAGGGATAAATCATCCTCAAATTTTTATAACAATAATAAGAAAACATTTATCTTATCGTATAATCATTTAAATGTTAAAAATAAAACAAATAATTTAAATATTTCTCTTTGAGCAAGGTTAGATTCTGGAAAAGAGGCTTTTTCAATTGAATATCTCACATCATAAGTAAAACATTATGGACAGGCACTATTTATTAATTCAATGACATATTTGATTTTTTTTATACTGTGATGTCACCTTCACGGTACAAATGCAATTAATTCAACCAATTAAAAATTATAAGGGTAGCAAAGGATAAAACTGTGAAGACTGCAACCCAGAGAGGTGTAAAGGCTTTCCAAAGGCTGATCTTTAACTAAGATCAAACTAAGATCAGGACTACAATTTGTTTTTTCAGATTCTGTATGTAAGAATTTGGTTGTAATGCACAAGTATGCTGTAATTGATTATTCTTTTTTAATAGGTAATCTGAGTGTTATCTCCTTGTAGCAGCATTTACCTTTTTGAGACATTAAACTTGGGGTAGCCTAATTTTTCATTAATAAAATAAAATTTATGATAATTTAAATTATTACGGTGTGGAAGCTCATTTGTGTGTGTGTGTGTGTGTGTGTGTGTGTGTGTGTGTGTGCGTGTGTAAATAGTAATGGTCATTGAAATTTAGCATGCACATAATTTACATGGGCTAATGTACACTCCAATTCTTACCTTTTGTTTTGCTTCACTCAATCTCTATCCAGAATAGCACAAGTGCACTTTTGAATCTGGGTGCTTTAAGGATATAGACAAGCCAAAAGGGTTAGAGAAGAGGTTAACCCATCAGAGTAAATGATGATTGGTGACAAAGTAAATGACATTTCTTACTATTAACAAATAAATAAGAATATTTAATCATTTAAAATTATATTAAGCTTATGCAAGTGGGAAATTAATAGAAATTAATATCTATCTTTTCTTGGATATGGAGAGGTAATAAGGTGGTAATGACATTATTCAAAACCAAATAATAACTTGCATAGATGGACTTAACTCATGAAATAACTTCATGGATTCTCATTCCTACTCCATATTTTCAATAAACAATCCTGGCTTTATCTAATAAACCCTGATAACAGTTCAGACAAGGGATCTCATATCAGAGCCCTTTCATACATTTCTTTTTTTTTTTCCAAGAAATTTAATTTCCTGAGCAATTCTACAGCCTAAAATGTGTTAATAACTAATATGTAATTTTTTTGTTTGGACTTACTCATTTTAGAGAAATTTTTATTATGCAGAGAAAATAGTAAATATCAGCAAATTATCAGACTACTTGGGGGAAATTCTTATGGAAAAAAGAGTCCACTTGGTAGGGCTCATGTGAAATTATGAGCTCTCATTTATAACAACAGCATAATGGCAGGCAAGAACTTCTATGTTTTCCCATGATATTAAAATGTACTTTCTTTCTTTCCTTTTTTTAAAAGATTTATTTATTTTATTTTTATATGAGTACATTGTAGCTGTCTTCAGACACACCAAAAGAGGGCATCAGATCCCATTACAGATGGTTGTAAGCTACCATGTGGTTGCTTGGAATTGAACTCAGGACCTTTGGAAGAGCAGTCAGTGCTCTTAAATGCTGAGCCATCTCTCCAGCCCTAAAATATAGTTTCTAACTGGTGAATGTCTAGTAAGGAAGATAGTATTACTTATAAGTTTAAAAACTCATAACTGGGACTTTTTCTATTCTGGAATTCACGTATCTCTATCAAAACTCTTTTTAATTCCAGTTTTCTTTACCAAAAATATACCTGGTATTCCCTTCAGGCCTACCCTTAAGATTTAGTCTAAAAGTCTTTACTTAGGGTAAATGGTTCAATATCTCATATGAGATGTCTATATGGAACTATAAAATTTTGCAATATTACTTAATCTAAACCAAAGATTTAAAGGTAACTCTACTCCATTCAATTTTGTGCAGAAAACTGGATAAGAAACACATTCTTTTTCATTCTCTTGTTTTCATTTTGTTGATTTGAAACAAATCTCACTACATAACCCAGGTAGGCCTTGAAATCTCACCCCCCGCCCCACCGACTCCTACATTCTTAACAAAGAGTAAAAGCAATTTCATATTCAGTGCTACATTTCATACTTGCATTTACTGCTTATGAGTGTCCCAGTCAGTAAGAATCTGCATGCTCTATGAGCTATTTGATATTAAATTCTTTGAGACGACTTTGTCTATTTACTCTTTCCCAAGGAGTGTCAAGCGATTATGTACTCAGCCTGGTTTTAGGGGCACTGTTCTTTGACATCACCAAAAGCTCCTATGTACAATTTAGAAGTCCTAAGTACTCAACTGGCATAGTAAATTAAAGGTCACACCTCCAACAGACAAGTGTACACATGAGAGTTTGCCAGATTCTGATTTCTTAAATTTAATATACATACCACAAATATATATTGTTTGTAATTCCTAACATAGGCAAGAATGCATGAAGATAGACTGAATCACAGTCATGGAAAGCAGATACCCAGTGGGTTTTAGGAGTAATCAGAATTGTGATTGCAACTCTGTTCTTGCCAGAGTTGTACAGTTTGATTTGGGTTTGATTTTTCAATATCGGTTTGAGGTAGAAATATGACTTTTCTTAGTTGGTATAGTTTAGAATTTACTAGACAGACTTGTGTATATTTTGTGTAGGTATATTTTGTGTAGGTATATTTTCTGTACATCTTGTTAGGCAAAGAGAAGCTTTAAAATGGTACCTTAATGTTCACAAATATTATATCATATGAATATATGGTCAAATACTCCCTTGTGTCTGTGGGTATTGTTTCCAAAGATGTAAATTTTTAAAGTGTTATACCTCCACAGAACATACCAGTACTTCACTCATTATTCTCCACACAATAAGGTATAATAACATTCCACAAAACATTTACTTCACTTTAGGTAGCTTAAAATTCTAGAGATGACTTACAGAATAAGGAAGAATGTGCTTCGGTTATAAGTAAAATAGAGTCTCAGTTTATAGAAAGGTATTGGGACTTCCTTACATTATAGTATTAAAAGACCGAGGACAGAATCCATATAGACAGAGAGGGCTGACTGGATAATTCTTATTTTATTTGAATAATTAAATTTAAGGATTCATATTTATGAAACAAATGTGACAGCTGGGCTTTGAGAAAAGCATTATAGTCAACATTTTGAGTTTTTGTGTACCTAACGTAGACCTCTCTTTTCCTTTCAGAGCTTTTGGAACTGAACAGGACGTCAATATTTCAAAGCCCCTTTGGATTTCTTGATCTCCATACAATGCTGCTGGATGAGTATCAAGAAAGGCTCTTCGTGGGAGGCAGAGACCTTGTCTATTCTCTGAACTTGGAACGAGTCAGCGATGGCTACAGAGAGGTATTGAAATACAAAGTGGGAAAGAAGAGAGGGGTGGCATAAATGAGTGTTAGCTTATATTTCCCCATTGTGTCTACCACTTTAAAGTTTCAAATGGTTACATAATTGAACTAAAATATTCACTAAATAGGAAAAATTTGGGGAAAATTTGTAAAGCCTCATTTATGAATTTTCTAGCCCATCAAAGAATCAAGACATGCAGAGAGGCACTTTCCTTGTGATTTGACCTTCTTGGATAGTGAGTGACCTTTTTCACCACACCCCCTGTGGGTGGTATAGGATCCTATATCAATAACAGTATCTGTAGACTGTATTGTTCTAATGTCCAAGTGTAAACATAAGATATCAGTTTAACTGTCTGGTATAGTTTTTGTTTTTGTTTTTTATTTTGTTTTTTTGTTTGTTTGTTTGTTTGGCAAGACTGTTAACTCAGATGGATATTTCTTAAGTTTGGTAGAAAGTAGAATATTAAATGAGTGGTTGGTGGCATATGCCTTTAGTCCCAGCACTAGAAAGGCAGGGGGACTCTGAGTTCAAGTCCATCCTGGTTTACACAGTGAATTTCAAAATAACCAGGACTACACACAGAGAAACTTTCTGATGAAACAAGTAAAACAAAACAAAACAAAACAAAACAAACCACCACCACCAGCAGCAACACAAGAGGTAAGATCATATGTTGGAAATGGTTAACTGTGGGAAGGAAAGCAGCTTATACAAAACAGAATTGGGTTTCATTTTCAGAGATGTATCAATTTTACATGAAACATGGAAAAATTTAAATCATATTTTCTGGCATTAGTATGTGTATGAAACAATCCACTTTGTTTATGCTTTATTTTTATGTTCATCAAAATGGGCCAAGTACGTGTGTTTTCAAAAAAAAATTTTTTTTTAAAAAAAAAAGGATGACAAAAAGCAGAATGCCCTAATCTTTGCCAAATCCTAATTCCTAGAGGAAATAATTTAAAATGTTTTGCCATTTCTTTGGGATCTTTTTTCTTGTGTAAGATGTGTGCACTAGGATCTGTTGCTAGAGCTTAGACAGAGAGCATGTAACTAGCATTCTTAACTTCCTGGGTTCAACCATAGCCTTCCTCCTTTGCTGCAGCCATGAAAGCCTCCATTTGTGTATTGCCCATTAATAGAGATGCTGTTTGATTTTTGTGCTATCTGCTAGCTTTCAAAGAGATCAACACTTGCTTTCTTCATTTTCACTAGAGATATTCAAGCTTCTTTGCATCACCTGTTGCTGCACCCTTTGACTTGTCCTTCATTTTCCCAATAAACAAAGACTTGAATTTTTGGTTATATAATAATTGCATGTTAGAACTATTAGAACAGTGAAGATAGTTAATAACATCTTCACCTCCCTTCCGCACCTCCTCCTTTCTTTCCTTTTACTTTTCCTTCTTGTCCTGCAATATCCCTGTTTGTTGGGAAAAGTAAAATTGTGTCTCATATAATGCTTTAGTTATTGTTTCTCACTGATGTTTTGATACATCCCTTAGAGGATTTAGATCACAATCATCTAAGAGATTAGATTAGACTTCTTTCAACATAATATAGATCATAAATTAGTGGAGCACCTCTGGACCTCTCACCTGTGTGAAGGTTCAGCTGTTTAGAGCCACATCCTTTTGGCTTTAGTCTTATATTTTTTTGAATCACACCCTCTTTGACCATTCTGAGAAAAGGTTCAAAGTCAACCTTGATTTTATATCTATATCTATATCTATATCTATATCTATATCTATATCTATATCTATATCTATATCTATATCTATATCTATATCTATATCATCTATATTTATATCATCTATATCATCTATATCTACATCTATATTATCAATCTATCTATCATCTATCTAATATACAATGAAAATATTTTTATTTATATAACTTCATTAAAGTTAACAGATACTACCCAAATTCAAACACTAAATATATTGATGCAGTAGAATATATGTGAGGTGGATTTTTGTACTTGTAGGAAAAGAAAGAAGGTGTTATTGAATTAAGGACTTTATGCAATATAAGGACACATGCTCCACTATGCTCATAGCAGCCTTATTTATAATAGCCAGAAGCTGGAAAGAATCCAGATATTCCTCAATGGAGGAATGGATACAGAAAATGTGGTATATATATATACACAATGGAGTACTATTCAGCAATTAAACATAATGAATTCATGAATTTTTTTTAGGCAAATGGATGGAATTGGAAAATATCATTCTAAGCGAGGTAACGCAATCACAAAAAAATACACATGGTATGCAATCATTGATAAGTGGATATTAATTAGTCCTGAAGCTCTGAATACTGAAGATACAATTAGCATATCAAATGATTCCCATGAAGAAGGAAGAAGAGGGCCCTAATCCTGGAAAGGCTTGATCCAGCTCCCAGTAGGGGAGTATCAGGACAGAGAAAAGGGAGGGGGAAAGACAGGAGAATGGATGGAGAGAAGAGGATTTATGGAACATATGGGGGGGACTGGGAAAGGGGAAGGCTTCTAGAATGTAAACAAAGAATACAGAAAATAAATAAAAAAATAAAAAAAGGACTTTATGTGATATATATTTCTAAATATGTAAATACAGTCTACTCAGTTCATATAAGGCCTCAGTTGTGTATATTATTTCATGGCTGACCACTTGTTTTGGATAACCAATGGAATTCATTTGACTTCAAATAAGCATATTGACTTCCCTCTTCTTCTCTAAATGCTTTTGCACCCGGATTGACATACACCCACATGACCTTCCCACTGAGTTCTCTAGATTATGCTCTTACTCATTGGATTGTCTCTTTCACATTTTACTCTCTCTCTCTCTTTCCAGGTCACTCTCGGTAATTATATTCCTGTTTACTCAGATTTTCTGTGATGGAATTTATAATGTAGAGTCAAGAATTAAATTAAATCTCATAATAATAAATCTGTCAACATACAAGCATTGATTGATGAGGACCTCAAGAGGCTCTACCTCCCACTGCTCAACAATTTGCTACTGATAGGTTCAGAGAGAGTGGGACTCATTGCCAGCATCTGGGTACCCGCTGGGATCCCATCAACCTCCAGTGAAATTCAGTGCACATAGATGGCACTTGTTAAATTAAGTGGTCACAAGACCAAATTGAAAGTCATGAATATTGGAATGGATGCAGTAGGGATGAGAAGACAGGTATTGAGACAGGAGAGAGATGAGAGAGGATAGAGGGGAAAGTAACCAGAATTCATTTTATGCACACATGAAATTATAAAAAAACAAAATTAATATCATATGAAGCCCGATCAATCTCTATTAAAGTTGCTAGTTTGTTGACTGAAGAGATGGCACAGCAGGTATAAGCTTGTGGGATAAACTTGACAATACATGTTCAGTCTCTGGAAGACTTAGGATAGAACTGACTCCCATAGCTCTTTGACTCCATATCCCATCATAAGATAAAAATACATTTTCAAAATGCAGAAGGTAATTTCTAATTTAGATGTTCCCTTCTAGCCTTGTAGACTGTGAGTCGTATTTACATTACAGACCTGATTCTTACACTGTAATCTTCGGACTGGATCAGGTCATCTCATCAGAAGGTCCTGAAAGTTAAAATCGGCATCTTAGGACACAGTCTTTCAGTGATTTTCCTCAGCTGTTGTCTTCTGCATCAGTCACCACCCTGATGCGATTTCCCTTCCGAGTAGGGAAAATTTGATCTTCTTCTTATTTCTCATTTATTGTTTTGGCTTAATTGTACCCTCAGGCCTTTAATGCCAGAAGATGAGATTTTAATGGAGGAAATGACCCGTGAAAATAATATAAGAGTAGGGGACCTGGAACATACCAGGGTTTTATGAACTGATTCTCAGGGAGACAATCATGTAGCATAAGGCCATTGAGCCTCAGGGCACATCTAGCAAAGAAGCCAATGAAAGTATTTTATAGCACTATTAAATTGAATGTCTTCTGCACTGAAGGAAACATCTTGATTTTGTGGTGCTTAAAGATTACATGTTCTTTAGAGCCTTTATAATGTAGTTGATTCAAACAAAAATATCAACTTTCCAAGTGGCCGCTTCAGGTCCACAGCAGGGACAGATCCCAAGGAGTTGCACTGGAGTTTACACATACTTGACCCTAAGGTAACTTCTCCCATGCACATTTTTTATTCTGCACTTGTCCTGCCTGATTCAGACAAATGATAGTAATACAACTGTTGGTGACCCAGTAAGACCTGTTCCACTGTTTCTGCTTACAGAAGTATCACAGTGAAGCACATTTCACAGACCAGCAGTTTAAAAGGAATGGGCTTAAGTTGAGTTCTTTAGTGGTCTCAGTTCTGAAAAACTAAGTGGTCTCTGAGCCAGGTCTCCCACTGACTTTCTGATTGGATAAACGTCAACAGTTATATTTTCACTGCTTTCTGATTTACTTTCTCTATCCCTAGTTTGTCACCATGTGGATTATACCTTCTGATCTCTTAAACCATTTCTATTAGGAAGGGTGGTAGTCTTAAGTTTTTAGGATGTTGAAATACATACACAGTTTTTACCCAGTAGATACCAATAGCATGTGTGGTGGTTCGAATGAGAAATATCCTTTATTAGCTCAGGCAATGGAACACTCTCTCCTCAGTTAATGAGGCAATCGGGGAAGACGTAAGAGGGGGAGCTTCATTGAGGAAGTATGCCACTGGGACAGACTTTGAGAGTATGTATCCTGCTTTCAGTTCTCTTTGTCTCTGTTTTTCTGTCTCTGCCTCTCTTTTTGTCTCTGTCTGTCTGTCTCTCTTTCTTTCTGTGTATGTATGTATATGTCTGTCTGTCTCTGTCACTGTCTCTTTCTCTCTTTCTGTATATGTATGGGTATGTCTGTCTGTCTCTTTGTCACTGTTTTGCTATGTCTCTTGGTCTCTCTGCTTCTTGCTTATGGTAAAATATAGCCTCTCAGCTTCCTGCTCTGGAGAACATATCTGCCTGCTGGTATGACTCGTCACCCTGATGGACTCCTATCATTCTGAATCCATAAAGCCAAATTCCTTTTTCCTTCTATATGCTGCTTCTGATCATTATGTTTTATCACAAAAGAAAATTACCTCCAATAGTGTACAAATATTCTCCAATGACTTGATAATATAAGAAATGTTTCCAGGATCTGTCAGAGAATGTATTACGCTAAGGAAATCTGATCACCTATATGCAGGAATAGACCCTCCCATTAACATTTCTACCACCACCAAACACAACACATAGCCTAGCTGTATATCTACCTATTAAACCACATCCATTTTTCTGTTCTTTAGATTAAGCACTTTGGAAAATATACCCAAAGTCTATTATTATCACCACATCTTACTTCTTCATTTCTTAATTTTAATATATTTAAGATGTAAGAAATGTGATAAATAAAACTAAATGAGTATCTCAGATACCTTAGAGCAATGGTTCTCAACATTCCTAAGGCTGTAACATGTTGTTCCTCATGTTGTGGAAACCCCCAACCACAAAATTATTTTTATTTCTACTTCATAACTGTACTTTTGCTACTGTTATGAATTGTAATGTAAATATTTGATATGTAGGTAACTAATAAGCAACCCCATGAACAACTCTTTCAACCCAACAGGTTGAGAACCACTTCCTCAGATTATATAATAACCACTAGCCTCCACAAGATGAGGGTATCACTAATCTCTATCTTCTGCCAAGAGAAGTAGGTACTTTTCTTTGTTTTTACTCTTCAGAACTATTTTATTATGCACTCTTTATACATTGCTTCTATTAGTCTGGGTAATTTGAGTTGTGAAAAAAATGACATGCAAGAATATATTGTAATTTCCAGGACTGTTTCTTGCTTTCGGTCAGTTAGTATTATTTTGTAGATTTAATCTTCTCAGCATTCTTGTTAGTTCCTTGCAGTTAAACGAGATAGAATGGCAACCAGGAAGCCTAGTTCTGATTTTGAAGTTTAAATGTTGACTTGGTATATGGAGCATTAGGTGAATCCCTTCACTTCCTTTGACCTCTGCTGCACACTTGTAAGAGGCAATTTTTAATCCCCCATGGGAATACAACATTTATTGATTTTGATAAAAGACCATGTGAGATTTTTAGGTATAAAACAAATAGTAGTTATTATTTGAGACTGTGGAATATTTTCCATCATATAAATATAACATATTTATATTTAAGGTCAAATGATATTGGGTGGGGTCTATTTTTTCAATTTAGTGGTAGTACTAAGATCATTCTAGAATGCATACCCTGCTACACAAATACAGGAAAGCATCCAAAGACTGTATGCAGAAGTAGACTCACTAATTTAATGATACATGAATGTCAGTTATAAATGAAGAGTAATGAAGATAACTTTGCCAAATCTTCCCCCCACTAGTGAAGGTTCACTGCATATCCTCACTGGTCTCCACATCCCAAATGTTCTTTTTTGCCTTGTTCTTTCAAGACAGGGCTTCTCTGTGTAGCTTTGGCTATAGGCCACGCACTCTGGAACTCGCTCTGTAGACCAGGCTGGCCTCAAACTACATTACTATTTTTGGAAGTACAAATCCCATCTTAGTCATATTATTTTACTTTATTTGATTATGATCTTAACAACATTAATAGGGATGATATACAGTATAAAACTTAGAACTAATAGTAAGAAAATAAAATAACATTTTATAATATCAAATAAGATAAGTGCAACAAGAAAAATAAAGCATCTTGAAGTGGGGAAGAGTATAGAGGATGTTATGGAGAAAAATTGGCCAAAAAGATATTTTCTAAAGAAGAAAACTCAATAACACACTGTACCTCAAGGCTCAGTAGCCAGTTGGGCTTAGTAGCTATTGAACTAGGCTGAAGGGCAGGAGAATGAAGTCATCCTTAATTTGGAAAACCAGATAATTGAGACAATTAAGAATCAGGAACTGACTGGCGAGTGTGATAGATGAAAGTCATGTTTGTGAAGAGAAAGACAGGAAGGTAAAAAAAGAAGAGAATTCACCATTTAGAAGAAGGAGTACCAAAGGATGATTTGAGATGACTGCGAGAGTGTAGGGATGCTATTTATGAGCATGATTCTATAAACTTCTGAGTAGAAGTTTCTTTTCACTGCTATTTTTCAGGATTTTATTGGGAGAAATTTAGAAAATTTAGACAATATTTAGACCAAAAGAGGCAAAAAATAAATAAATAGAAACATCTTAACCAGAATAAGAACATCACTATCCTTAGAGGTAGCTGCTAAGGAGCCAGTGGTCTCAAGAGGTAAATTGGTTTTAATTAGAGGAAGGTAAAGAGGAAAAATAGTGAAATTAGGAGAAATGTGTTAATGGTATTCCAGAGAATTTAACAAAAGGATTTAAGGCATTTAGAAAGATGAGGTCAAATTAGGGGCCATACAGAGCCCTATGGGATGTGACTCTAAGTATTGATTATTGACCCAGGGTAAGGGTCAGTTGCCCATTGTGACCATAGTCATCAGTCAACAAGGATGTGTCATGATGGATTAGCCTTGATGTTCTCCCAGGAAAGATGAGCAACTACTAATCTTCCTTTGGATCATTGAAATCATCAAATATCTTGATCTTAACTGTCAGCAATTAACCAACCATTTCTGTGAGGCTTCGTCCCTTTCCTCCCCTGTTACCCTTAGAGGATCCTGATAAGGTGACATTTGTTTTGTTTGTGATATGAACTCTCCTATGCTTATCTGTCTTTACAACTGATTATTTTCAATCCTTATTTATATTTTTATATCCCCCATTTTTATAAAAATCAGACAGATGTCCTTTTGTGTGGGAGTTTTTAATGTTTTGGAGTCCTGTTGCTATCAGTCATATGTTGAATGTCCAGTAATACTAACAGGTATAAAATAAACATATAGGATCACCAAGGAAAATGTTAAGATTACTGAGATATATAGAACTCTAAGATTTCTGAGCAATATTAGAGTGAATATTCCAGATTAAATGGTAGATTATAGAAAACTGTTACACTTAATCTCAGCTTGTTCACATCAACACATAGTTAATCTGACCACTTCTGTTTATTCTTCCTTTCATGATTATACTTTCACATTTCCCTTAAATCTCTAAACATTGTTTATTATTATTATTATTATTATTATTATTACTACTACTACTACAGATGATTCCCTGGTCTTTTCTCATTCTTCTGTATAATTTTGATTCCCACATTGAATTAAGATTGACTATGTACTGGCCAATCTACATGATAAAATGGCTCCTACATTAAGGTCCGAATTAGGTCCATCTATGAAGGTGTATGTAAGTCAAATAACATAGTGTGGTAGTTTACTGAGAATAGCCTCCATGGGCTCCTATGTCTTAGCACATGGTTTCTAGTTAGTAGAACAAAAGGATCAGGAGTCCTAGTTTTGTAGGAGGAAGATTAATACTCTCTCTGTCTCATGCTCTTTGTGGTTTAAGATGTGAGCTCTCAGCTGCTCCATCTCCATGCCTGCTTGCCTGCTGCTATGGTTTTTGATCACAACATCTTGATAGCTTTTAGTTTTCTGAAACTGTAAGCCACAAATAAATCTTACCTGTATAAGTTACCTTGGTCATGATGTTTTAATTACACAAATAGAAAAGTAGCTAACACACACAGACAGTGTAAGAACAAGTGTATGTGTGTGTGTGTGTGTGTGTGTGTGTGCGTGCGTGTGTGTGTGTGTGTTTATGAAAAAATGTATATATTATTAAATCTAAAACAATACCATAAATCATTATCACTATCCTCTCTTAGAAATCTTACAGAATTTATTGTCAAAACCACATTCAAAAAATGCATTTTCTAATTTCCTTTAGGTTAATTTTATCTGCCTTCTGTGACTACCACTTTACTTAATTCTTACGTGTGCATTTCCTGCCCCTAATACTGTTTGACTTGTGCCAATAATTTAACCTTATTTACATCACATTTGTAAACATTTAATGATTTTGTAAAACATGTTCATGACTTGACCTCACCCCTGAAGTGAATTGAGAATTATGTGTTGCTCCTTAAATCAACCCAGGTAACTGTAATGTATATATCTAGACCTTAGATCTATTTACTGAGAACCAGTGGTCAAATTATGTAGTTCTAAAAAAATTATAATTTACAGATCTTTAACTTGCTAGGTTAGAGTCATACCAAGGTATTTTATATTATTTGCCACTATTGTGAAGGGGGTTGATTCCCTAATTTCTTTCTCAGCCTGTTTATTCTTTGAATATAGGAAGAAAAAGACAGGGACAGAGTGGGCAGCCTTGTCTAGTCCCTGATTTTAGTAGGATTGCCTCAAGTTTCTCTCCATTTAGCTTGATGTTGGCTACTGGTTTGCTGTATATTGCTTTCACTTTGTTTAGATATGGGCTTTGGATCTTTCCAAGACTTTGAACATAAAGGAATGTTGAGCCAGGCGGTGGTGGCGCACGCCTGTAATCCCAGCACTCTGGGAGGCAGAGGCAGGCGGATTTCTGAGTTCAAGGCCAGCCTGGTCTACAGAGTGAGTTCCAGGACAGCCAGGGCTATACAGAGAAACCCTGTCTCCAAAAAAAACCACATCCAAAAAAAAAAAAAATTCCATAAAGGAATGTTGAATTTTGCAAATTGCTCTCTCAGCATTTAACAAAATGATCATGTGGTTTTTTTCTTTGAGTTTGTTTATATGGTGGATTACATTGAAGGATTACCATATATTGAATCATTCCTGCATCCCTGGGATAGAGCCTACTTGATTGTGGTGAAGGATCATTTTGATGTGTTCTTGGATTCAGTTTGCGAGAATTTTATTGAGTACTTTTGCACCGATGTTCATAAGGGAAACTGGTCTGAAGCTCTCTTTCTTTGTTAGGTCTTTGTGTAGTTTAGGTATAACCGTAATTGTGGCTTCATAGAACTAATTGGTTAGTGTTTCTTCTGTTTCTATTTTGTGAAATAGCTTGAAGAGTATTGGTATTAGGTCTCTTTGAAAGTCTCATAGAATTCTGCACTTAAACCATCTGGTCCTGGGCTTTCTTTGGTTAAGAGACTGTTAATGACAACTTCTATTTCTTTAGGGTTTATGGGACAGTTTAGATGGTATATCTGATCCTGATTTGACTTTGGCACCTGGTATCTGTCTAGAAAATTGTCCATTTTATCCAGATTTTCCAATTTGGTTCAAGTTCCTGAAAAAGAAATAGAAGATCTCAGAAGATGGAAAGATCTCCCATGCTCATGGCAAAATAAATATAGTAAAAATAGCCATCTTGCCAAAAGCAATCTACAGATTCAATGTAATCCCCATCAAAATTCTAACTCAGTTCTTTACAGAGTTAGAAAGATCAATTGCAAATTCATTTGGAATAACAAAAAACCCAGGATAGTGAAAACTATTCACAACAATAAAAAAAAACTTTGGCATAATCACCATCTCTGAACTTAAGCTGTACTACAGAGCAATAGTGATAAAAACTGCATGATATAGGTACAGTGGCAGGCAGGAAGATCAATGGAATAGAATTGAAGACACAGAAATAAACCCACACACTTATGGTCACTTAATCTTCGACAAAGGACCTGAAAGTATCCGGTGGAAAAAAAATACAGCATTTTTAACAAATGATGATGGTTCAACTGGAGGCCAGCATGTAGAAGAAAGTAAATTGATCTATTCTTATGTCCTTATACAAAGCTCAAGTCCAAGTGAATCAAGGAGCTCTACATAGAACTGGATACACTGAAACTAATAGAGGAGAAAGTGGGGAAGAGCCTGGAACACATGGGCACAGGGAAATTTTCTGTGTCAGGAACAGAACACCAATGTCCTATGCTCTGAGATCAAGAATTGACAAATGGGACCTCATAAAATTGCAAAGCTTCTGTAAGACAAAGGACACTGTCAGTAGGACAAAATAGTAACCAACAGACTGGGAAAAGGTCTTGACCAATCCTACATACAATAGAGGGTTAATATCCAATATATACAAAGAACTAAAGAAGTTAGACTCCAGACAATCAAATAACCCTATTAAAAATGGAGTACAGAGCTAAACAAAGAATTTTCAACTGAGGAATATGGAATAGTCAAGAAGCACCTAAAGAAATGTTTAACATCCTTAGTCATCAGGGAAATGCAAATCAAAACAACCCTGAGATTTCACCTCATACCAGTCAGAATGGCTAAGGTAAAAATCTCAGTTGACAGCAGATTCTGGCAAGTATGTGGAAAAAGAGGAACACTACACCATCACTGGTGGTATTGCAAGCTGGTACAGCCACCCTGGAAATCAGACTGGTGGTTCCTCAGAAAATTAGACATAGTATTACCTGAGGATACAGCTATGCCACTCCTAGGCATATATCCAATAGATGCTCCAACATGTAATAAGGACACATGCTCCAATATGTTCATAGTGGCCTTATATATAATAGCCAGAAACTGAAAAGAACCCAGATGTCCATCAACAGATACAGAAAATGTGGTAAATTTACACAATGGAATACTACTCAGAGATTAAAAACAATGAACACATGAAAATCTTCAGCAAATGGATGTAACTAGAAAATATCATCCTGAGCGAGGTAATCACAAAAGAACACATATGGCTTGCACTCACTGATAAGTGGATATTAGCCAAAATGCTTGGAATAACCAAAATACAATTCATAGACCACATGAAGCTAAAGAAGAAGAAAGACCAAAGTGTCGGTGTATCAGTCCTTCTTAGAAAGGGGAACAAAATACTCACAGGATCAAACATGGAGACAAAGTGTGGAGCAGAGATTGAAGGAAGGATCATCCAAAGAGTGCCTCACCTAGGGATTCATTCCATGTACAGTCACCAAACCCAGACACTATTGTAGATGTCAAGAAGTACGTTCTGACAGGAGCCTGATATAGCTGTCTCCGGAGAGGCTCTGCTAGAACCTGACAAATATAGAGGTGGATGATCACAGCCACCAATTGGACTGAGCATGGGTTCCTAATGGGGTCCCTAAGGGAGGAGTTAAAAAAAGGACTAAAGGAGGTGAAGGTGTTTGTAACCTTACTGGAAGGTTACAAAAATATCAACCAGCCAGACACCCCCCCCCCCCCCCAGAGATCCTATGGACTAAACCACAAACCAAGGAGTACACATTGAGGGACCCATGCTCTAAACACATTTATAGTATAGGATGACCTTGTAGGGCATCAATGGGAGGAGAGGCCATTGATCCTGTGTATGCTTGGTGCCCCAGTGTAGGGGAATTTGAGGGCAGGGAGGCGGTAGTGAGTGAGTGTGAGTGAGTGTGGGAACATCCTCATAGAAGCATGGTGAGGGGGAAGGGATATGGGGTTTGAAAGGAGACTGGGAAAGAGAATAACATTTGTACTGTAAGTAAATAAAATGTCCAATAGAAAAAAGAAAAAAATATATTTTTAAATATTTTTATTTTCTATATTCTTTGTTTACATTCCAAATGATTTCCCCTTTCCCGGATTCTCCCTCCCCATACGTCCCATAAACCTTCTTCTCTTCATCCCTTCTCCAATCACCTCCCTCCTTTTTCTCTGTCCTTATATTCCCTTCCCATGCTAGATCAATCCTTTCGAGGATCAGGACCCTCTCCATACGTCTTCATGGGAGTCATTTGTTATGCAATTTGTGCCTTGGGTATTCAGGGCTTCAAGGGCTAATTAATATCCACTTATCAGAGATTGCATTCCATGTGTATTCTTTTGTGATTGGGTTACCTCACTTAGGATGATATTTTCCAGATCAAACCATTTGCCTAAAAATTTTGTGAATTCATTGTTTCTAATTGCTGAGTAGTATTCCATTGTGTAAATATACCACATTTTCTGTATCCATTCCTCCTTTGAGGGTCATCTGGGTTCTTTCCAGCTTCTGGCTATTATAAATAAGGCTGCTATGAACATAATGGAGCATGTGTCTTTATTGCATGCTGGGGAATCCTTTGGGTATATGCCCAGGAGAGGTATATCAGGGTCCTCTGGAAGTCTCATGTCCAGTTTTCTGAGGAACCTCCAGACTGATTTCCACAGTGGTTGTACCATCTTACAGCCCCACCAGCAGTGGAGGAGTGTTCCTCTATTTTAAACAGAACTACTTGGACACATAGGACTTAGTTTTTCCACTTACACACAAGAATCTACCACTTAATAGGCACATTGAGTTATATAGTTTTTTAGGAATTGCCTTTGTTAAAAAAAACTCTTTTATTCATTATACTTCTCTAAGCATGCAATAATATTTTTATTCTTTAAATATTATCTTGCTTTATATTTGTTATAATCACGAAGCACACTTAACTTTCACTGAAAAATAAAATTGAATTCTCATGCTAAATCTGTCTTTTCATTCTAAGACAATTTACAATTCCAGTTACTTTGAGAATGTGCCACTGCTAAAATTTGAATATCATTCTTTCCAAAAGTCTCTAAAATACCCCCAAATGATGTCAGAATTTTTAGATTTCAACTCTATTCCCATCATCTCATCAGTGATTTTAAGAAAAATTTAATAGCTAGGCAACCTTCCACTGTCTGAAGGAAAAAAAAATCTAAAACTGTCGAGTCCAAGAGAAGGTTTAGCTGAAATAGAGAAAAACATGTTGTGGGTGAAATGTATTGCAGCATCTTGAGATTTCTGATCCAGATGTGACAGTATCAAGACACTAACATTGACAGAAGAGAGAAATGAAAAGGAAAAAAAAAAAACATTTCCCTTGCTTACAGAGCAACCCTTTTCCCTGGCCTTCTAAGGAGGTGTAGTCTATGATAGTACTCAATCCACGCCTTCTGTACTGAGATTGTTCTCCATTCACAGAAAATCAGGGTTCCTCAGGCTTAATGTTAGACAAGTTTTGTCATATTTCCTATCATTTTTCAATTTCAATTCTGTATTGAGGAAGAAGTTCTGATTTACCTTGTCTGAAACTATAAATATATAGTTGATGATTTGATGATACATATATATCATAGACCATATACCATATTCATGTACATGTAAATGTATATGCACATATACATATACATTCTTGCACTCTACTTCAAATATATTTATTGTTCTGGTAATGTCAAGATGAAACCAGAGAAGATAGTGATAATTTATGTCATGTTACATTTTCCAACCAGCGATTCTTGCTTAGCAGCAACACATTTTGTTTTGTATTAATATTGAATGTTGTTAATTCATTGAATCTCAAGACTGAACATCAATATTTTAGTGCTTTAATGTGTAATTTATAGAAAATCTCAATGTGTTAGACAATATAATAGCAAACCCACAGATTCTATAACTAGATTGCCTGGAGTCCCATTTTAATATTAGATTATTATTTATTTATTTAATAATATTAATATAGATTATTGATGAAGGCCTTCTTATTCCTTCTCCATAGTTTTCAATCATAGACAGAATAAGCATTTTCTTACCTGTTTTGAGAGGTTAAATGAGTAGTGTCTAATTACTGTCTAAAACATAGTAAATGCTATGTAAATACTTGTCATCAGTATGATTTTATGGTATCCGATTTTAATGTGTCACCATTTCTAAGTGAGATGTAGGAAAAAGAGCAGGCATTATAGAGATACAGATGAGAGCAAGACTCAAAGGGAGGAGAAGATGGGAATGAAGCTACTAATGGTTCACTTAGACAACTGACTGGTCAGTTGCTAGGACACAATCTTACAGTCTGTGTCAGTGGGGTTGGAGCGTTCTGAACGGCAGCAAAGCTTAAGCAGAATCAGAGCTCACTTGTGTTTGTGTAGCAGCAGCATGTTGAGTAAGTGAAAGGAAGAAGAGAACAGAGACATGATGCTAGTAAGTAGTATCTAGACCAGGAGATCAGGCATGGCTATCTCAGAAGCCTCAGCTCTTCCCACTGGACTCCATGTCGAGATCTCTGTAATTACCCTTGTCTCCTCTGTTGGCCTTCTGTGTGCCATCAGGCCTCCTGGCTGCATCTTTGCCAATGATGTAGCTTCCTTTTATTCTTCCTTGCCTTGCTGAGCTGCCATTTAGCTTAGCAGTGTTTAAGAAATGACGGAGAAGTTTGTTGGTGAAGACAGGCTTAGGAACTAACAAGGAACTTCACTGCTTTTCATTACTTATAGCAGAGCAGAGATGATGGCCCTAGGAGGCTCTGGCGTGGATTATCTGTGTTCTGTCCTTACCTCCTGTAGTATTCTCTTCCAGGAAGACAATAACTATGACTTCCTGTGAAACAAACTTACCCTCTGGATAGCATCAATTTTAGGTTAAAACATAAAATTTTATTGTTTTCCTTTGAAACATCAAAAATATTTTGTTATGTAAACTATATTTTATACAAGGAATATTTTCTTTATATAAACTATGTTTTATGAAGTCACTATTTAACCAATATTTAGCAATAATCCTTTAGTTAAGAATATGTTGGAAACATATTTTGCTCTCTAAATTTCTAAATCTAGCCTTGTTTTGTTGCTTTTGAGTTAAAATTGCTTTGTGTAATTTGGATATCTGTACTTATGACTGTCCTTAGAAAATTCTATTTTAAAAAACTATACACAATTTTCTCATTTGTTCAAGGTTAAAAAGAATCATGTAGTTTAAATTTAGTTTTTGATTGAGTGGAAGGAAAGCATTAAAATATAATTTGCATATGAAATTTTAGAGGCTAATTCACATTAATGATAGCAATTGAGAAAGTTTTGCACCATAAAGGAGGGCATTAATCAGGTCATTGGTGTTTGTGTAATGGGAAAGTTCTGTTTGAGTCCAAATACTTTGGAAAATAAGCCTTTCAAGTATTGATTTTATCTGGAGCCTCAAAGATCATAATCATGACTTATAAACAACTTGGATAATGACAGTCATTATAATTAAGTGCAAAGGCAAAAGCCCTAGGAGTGATAATGTGTGTGAGGTTAAGGACTACCATTTATAAACCATTAGAATTGTTTTAATGTGTTATATTCACACATTTTTCTCTTAATGATATTTATGACATATATAATTTAAGTTTATAGTAATGATTCCTTTTATTGTACATAGATAAAATATATAGACAGTAAAATCAAATTATAAAGCATTTATAATTAAAATATTGAAAATCTTAGTATAACATTGCATGAAATTATAATAGTATCATAGTTGTATGCTTTTGGTCTAGGTCTATGAATATAGTTTATGATGGCTGAGTCATTTTGCTTACTTTTAAGTATAGCAGGCATTTTAAAATAGTTAAATGATCCTATCTTTGTTAATTTGTTTTTGGTCCACTAATGCTGAGTGTATTACAACAGTGAGCTGTTAAATCCTTAATCCCAGTATAATTATGAAACTCAATGGGGAGCCCAGAAAAATGACTTAGTAATTTAATTTATATTTCATCTTATATTCCTGCTTTGATATGCGTGAGAACAGTAAATGGTTGTTAATGTGCAGGGGGTGACTGATTTATACATCAGAAGTATTGTGATAAAATGATGTATATTTAACCTTTTACTTTTTTGTACTTTTTTTAGTACAGAGAATTTGGAAGCAACATTACACCCTGTTGTTTAACTGCCTTTAAAATTGTTTTGTGCAGAAGAAATAACTTAGTTTTATAGGTTTTTTTTTTTTTTTTTGGATGCTAAACTGTGGAGCAGAACCAAAAGACATCCGGACTGCCAAGGCAAATGAACGAACAATTTTCCTTACCAGCTTGGCAGACCGTTTATACATGATGACTTTAAAAATATAACTTTCTATTTTCATTGAAGTCACTTTGTCTTATTTTGTCTTCTAGTTAACTTTTGTATAAAGTCTTGAGAATGTTAAGCTATTAAGACATGCAAGCAAAATCCCTCCAAAATCAACCCCAGAACAACCAAACTTTAAGGAAACATTTCCTATGCATGGACTTTGCTGTAGTGTTTATAAACCAATCTCTTTTCCTTCTCTCGTTAATTAGAATGATTTAATCATTTTTCCTTTGTGATCCTATTGTGATTTACCAGTTATGATTCTAGCAATATTTGGAAGCTGGGGTCACTGTGACTATGCTGCAGCATTTCCTTCCCACACCCTGCCCTACCTGATAAACCTGGAGATTTTTACTTTTCAGTTGACTTTGGTTGATATATTTTCATGTCTGTGGACTGGATCTCTCAGAGTTCACAGTGAGATCTTTTTAGCTGGATTGTCTTTATAAGGAATGTGATAAAGGTGCCAGTCATCAGATGCTGAATAAATAGACAGTCTAAACCATGGACTCATGTGACATTCACTGGCTTTGTTCCTTGGATTGCAGTAAGAGAGCTAAAATTAAGTATATAAATCCTTGTAGTGTTTGCACAAACAAGAATGTCAAGAGGGATTAAAGTAAGAGAAATATCGTCTGATGAAAAAGATATCTGGAAAGGTTTTAGTTCAGAATCGCTTTGCAAAACATGCTTGCAAGAATGGATTTATCATCTTTAGAATAATTGCCCTGAGTAGATTTGCTCTAGGACCAACACTTATTCCGAAAAATTTAGAAACAGTATTTATTGTCATGACCACTACATGATACACTCTCTTGTTTGATCCAAACTGCTACAGGCCTGAGGTTTTACATCATATTCAAGACAAGTTAGCCTGTATAGTTTCATATACTTACTCATAAAGCATTATCCTCCAGGGGCAAGAGACAAAGTTAGAAATAGCAGGGAACAATGTCTCTAGGTTAGGTTCCACTAGCAGCAATGCCTAGAAGCCTCAGGAGACACTGCTAAACAGTAGATGATTTCATTTAAGGAATCTCAAGCCCCCAAAATCTTCTGTCTTTAGACAGAGGAGCAGGCTGTCAGAAAAAATATCTGAATTTTAGCCAGAGAGACATTATTTTCTTTTCCCTGACCAGTGAACAAATTTCCCTTTTACTTTGTATAAAATTTTGTCTCTGTCTCTCCTACCTGATTGGAAAGATAGTCTAGAATAAAAGTCATCAGAAGATAAATAGAAATGTTGAAGAGATTTGCCATCAAAGCAGTGAGTTTGGAAATAAATCATTAGGAAGATGTAAGAGCATATGTAGTATATGTACTCAGAATACAGTTTAAAGAAATCATCATTTTATAATAAAGTGCATAAGGAAGGATGATAACATTTGAAGAGTTGCTTTATCTCCTAAGTATGTTAAGGTTAGAAGGCATTATTCTGAGTTACTGATGATCTTCATTCTAATTTGTTCATATCAATAAACGAAGTCATAAAATGACAGACATACAGAAATGAGTTTTTACCTTGTTTAAGATGTATACATGTACATATGCTTATATGTATATGAAGTATATTTATACATATTTTAACACATAAATTTGAAGAAATTCTGAATCCATAGTAATGTCATAGTAATCAACTTGGTAGAATAAGTTTTATAAATCATTGGAGAATATTTCTTAGGGAATTTTTAAGAATATATAAATGAACACTAGATTGGATAAAGATCATAAATACTGGAGATTCATTTCTAGTATCCATACCATCAATGCTTTTATATTATGTCTTGATTCATTGCATGTGATCCACTGATGTGAAAACCCGGAACAGCAACGATAAGATTTTACACATATGCTTTATGGTTTTTGTTTGTTAGATTTTATTTTCCAAGATGATTTTCTCCTCTGAGTTACATTGTTCTTTGTCTTGTCTTCTTGTATACCACCGCCAACTACTACTACTACTACTACAAAACAAAAAACAAACAAACAAAAAAAACGGGAGTCTTTCATGTAAGGTTTATATGATGAACTGTGAAAGGTACAAATAAAATCCGATACTGAGTAATTGTCTGCAAGAAACTCTTGGAAAATTTCGAGGACCAGCCAAAATTCAAAGCACAGAGTACTCGCTCAGAAGATAATAAACTTTGTCTGTCTGTCTGTCTGTCTGTCTGTCTGTCTCTGTCTCTGTCTCTCTCTCTCTCTCTGTCTCTCTCTCTGTCTGTCTCTCTCTCTCTCACACACACACACACACCATTGCCACTGTTTTGTAAATTCTCAATATGACTCCTACCTCAAGCCTGGATCAGGCTGTATCCTGTGTGGCAGACATGATGAGCCCCCATCCACTTCTGGAATAGAATCTCTTTTTATGGTACACCAGTTTTCAAAAGAATCCTTAAATCTTAAACATAGATGGGATTCAAATACAAGCATCAGACCTCAAAACCTAAACTGCTTAGCAGTTTGGTGATTGGTGAAAGAAAGCGAGGCAGCAATGTTTCTATGGGCACCGGCTCTACTGAGACACGAGTGAGTGCAAAGCGTCTTACCCCTGGCTTTACTACGCAAGGCTTACCCTGTATAGGCTGCCTTTTCATTTTTTTAGAAGCATCAGCAAACTTGGTAGTTAAACAGGACTTCTCATTCTTGATTTTGACCAAGTGTTAAATCAAAGGAGATATCTAATGTTCAGCTTGATAATCAAAATGCTTTTGCAGACAAATTTGACTCAGAACCCAGACAGGAACCATGAGAAATCTCAAGGAGACATAGTAGGCACCATAATACTTCCTTAACTCACACAAAGTTAGTTAAGACAAATAGGAGGTAGAGATGTGATTACATCAATTAGAAGTATGAGCACAATTACAATGGTAAGTACTTTATAAGAATATATGCAAGCATGAAAAATGGCTCCAGTAACAAGTTACAACAATGGCCTCCTGCATGGTAAGTCAGATGGCCAGAATAGAAAGGAAGAATGAGTAACTAAAAGTTGGGGAAGGGATGACTTTTAGGCACCTGGTGATAATGGACAATAACTTAAGTAGTGTTACAAACTAAGACCTCTGTGTACACATTTATAATGCAAAAGGAAAAATAAATTCTAATTATCAATGCAACGTGTAGCCTCTTGTAAATCATTTCTATAGTCCATGCCAAAAAAAAAAAAAAAAAAAAAAAGAAAAAAAGAAAAAAAAGAAAAGAGGAGGCTGGGAAAAGATAATGATAAGGGACACCTTTTCTTTTAATAATATTATCATAGAACTTATGAAAAACTATTTGTTTTGTTTTTGTTTTTGTTTTTGTTCATTTCTTTGTTTGTTTTCCTTTTGTTTCCTTTTTTCTCAGCAAAGTGCTAGATACCATTAGCAAAGAGTAAGAAGTGTTTGGTTTTTCTCTTTGTTTAGTTTAGTTTAGTTTTTTTTTTAATATTCTTTCTCTTTAAGAAAGAAACCAACAAACTTGAGATATCATGACAATTTCTTCAAATTCATGTGGAAGCCAGAAGGGTTAAACAGTTTTGCTTTGTAAGGTCATGCTGAGACAGGGGCTCCTGTCCATGGCTGACCACAAACTCGCTGTATAGCCATGTGAAGCTGTGGTGTCTGACTTGTTATGACTCAGTGATGTGTTTAAGAGCCATCCATTCTTTCATACTCGCCTGTAGCACAAACATTACTGAGCGTCCAGAACATTCTGATTTCTGTGCTTGGTGGTAAAAATGCAAACAAGACTTCAGAAACACAAGGGGATGTTTGTATTGGCACCAGAAGTAGTCTGATTCACCAACACAATTGATGGCAGAGGTTCCAGTGGGTGAAATATAGAGAGAGACAAGGAGGTTCTAGACCAGTGGTTCTCAACCTTCCTAATTCTGTGAGCAATGCTGTTCTTCACGGTGTGGTTACCCACAACCATAAATTTATTTTGTTTCTACTTCATAACTGAATTATTACTACTTTTATGAATCATAATGTAAATATCTGATACACATGATATCTGATATTTGACCTCTGAAGGGGTTGCAATCCACAGGTTGTGCACTGCTGTTCTAGTGTGACTGGCTATGGAGGCTGAAGACAGAAATGAAGTGCCAGAACGATTAAGGCTTGCTATAAAGATTTAGCATGAATAGCTAAGTTTCTTCATCACCTAGACAATTATCTGAAGAAAATAAGGTTTTATTTATCTTTTCAGAAAGTCAAACAAAATGAGAATGAGTTGACTTGTAGAAGAAAATGAAAAAAAATTTAATGAGTTTTGTGTTTAAGTCCTGTTGCCCTAATGATACATTATCTTCAATTTCAGATATACTGGCCCAGCACACCAGTAAAAGTAGAAGAATGTATAATGAAAGGGAAAGATGCTGTAAGTACTGTTCACTGTACATTAAACAAATCTATTCTTGGTTGCCTTGAAAGAACCCAATCACTAAAGTTTTCCTTTCTTTTTAAAGACATACATACAATTTTGTCCATAAAGGGACATTACATTATAATGTACAATCAATACATTATTCTATAAAACTAATGCCAATGTAGAGTTGGAGGAACATAGGGTGCCTTCCTGACTGGAACATGCATTTTTAAAATTCATTTGTTTAGTGTGTGTGTGTGTGTGTGTGTGTGTGTGTGTGTGTGTGTTTTGCTTACATGCATGTCCGTATGTACCACCCATAGTGCTCCCTAAGGCCCAAAGAGATTATGGGATTATCTCGAATTTATAACAGCTGAGCCATCTCTCCAACCCCTAATTGAGCTGTTAATTTATCATATTTTAATAAGCTTGGTTTTATAAATTCCTTACATAAATGTTTTTCTTCTGATAATTTAGGAGAAAACAGTAATTCTAGGAGGTTTGATTTTTGTTTGAGGGGAATAAAAGGAGTCACACTGTTCAGGAGATTTTGCTTCACTTTGATTAAGTAATTAGAAATGCAGGAAGAAAATGAAACACAAAGTGCGAGAGGGTAAGTAGGAAAGATGCTTGGCTCATTTTACAACGCTTCTGGGGTTAGAAGCAAAGTCTGTCCCATTTCAATTCAGAGTCCATGAGGCCCAGGAATGAGAAGTGCTGGTCTCAACGCTCTTCAGATTCTCTCAGACATGGCAGAGAGGCTTTCACATGTAAGGAGTGGCCATCCCTTAGGGAATACATGCCTTGGAGAGAGGCCATAGGTATTTCCTTGAAAGCAAATTTATCTTTGTTCCTGTTAAGCTAAAATATGTAAACGACTGACACATTGTTAGTAACTCCCAGTTCTCTGTTGCGACTGGAGTATAGCCAAGCAGTGAGTCAATACTCAAGCCTCTATAGTCCACACTATGATGCTGAGAATTGAACATCCTCTCAGCCCATGTCAGTCTATGCTCAACTGAGCCAAAATGTGGTCTAAAAGGTTCTTTCTAAGGACAGTGTCAATAAAGGAAAAAGCAGATGCTTCTGGCCATGTGAGGTCAAAAGTCTTTTACCTTGTCTATATGGTCAGATGCTATTAATTGTATGGGGTCACATGCTAAGCAAAATGTTAGGTATATGAGAAGTTGAATAGCTATATCTGTGTGCCCTGGACAAAGTACTCAGTAATGCAGTTCCCACTGTTACCAAGTGCCTTAGTGTCCTGTCGGCCATGTACAGCAAAGTGTATCTACTGGCTTTTCCATCCCAGTGAGCTTATAAGGGAGATTTAAAGAAATCTTGATGTGTTCATTTTATCACTGTTGTGTACATTTATTTCAAGAGAATCTTTAGGACTAAAGGGAGTAGTATTACTTTTATAATAAGTTTTGATGAAATTGTAATGTCTAATTTGATAATAGGTTGTTTTCAAAAATTAATCTGTCTAATTTGGGTTTGAAATAATTTAATTTTGTGTGTGTGTTTGATGTGTATAAAGGAGATAAGGTTGTGTGAATGCAGGTTGAAACATAGAGGAGCTTGATAAATAAATTTAAGTGTGTGTGTGTGTGTGTGTGTGTGTGTGTGTGTAACATCAATTAATGGAAAGAGAGATGATAAATTTAAAAGAGAGCAAGGAAGGATAAATGGGAGAGTTTGGAGGGAGGAATGGGAATGAACAAATGATATAATTGTATTATAATATCCCCAAGTAAAATAAATGATATACAAAGCTGCTGTGTGGCAAAACAGCAGACATTGGTTATCTGGGAAGAGAAGCACTTGCAAGAGGCACAAGTGGGCAAGAAAAGATGAACTTGGCAGAGGCACAATGTCAACAGAGAAAAGCCAGTGCTTCCAGCACTATGAGGACAGAGCGTTTTCACCATGTCTACACAGTCAGATTCTCCTACAATTTTTAAAGTCTTATATAGAAGAAGTCCATCATTTTGTTCAATGGATACATTATTTTTTTTTGTTTTTTGTTTGTTTTTTTTCAAGTTTTTCTCTTTTTATTTATTTTTTTTAATTTATTGATATATTTATTTACATTTCAAATGATTTCCCCTTTTCTGGACCCCCACTCCCCGAAAGTCCCATCAGTCTCCTTCCCTCCCCCTGTTTTCCCATCCAACCCTTCCCACTTCCCTGTTCTGATTTTGCTCTATACTGCTTCACTGAGTCTTTCCATAACAAGGGGCCACTCCACCGTTCTTCTTGTACCTCATTTGATGTGTGGATTATGTTTTGTGTATTCCAGTTTTCTAGGTTAATATCCACTTATTAGTGAGTGCATACCTTGATTCATCTTTTGAGTCTGGGTTACCTCACTTAGTATGATGTTCTCCAGCTGCATCCATTTGCCTAAGAATTTCATGAATTCATTGTTTCTAATGGCTGAATAGTACTCCATTATGTATATGTACCACATTTTTTGCATCCACTCTTCTGTTGGATACATGGGTTCTTTCCAACTTCTGGCAATTATAAATAGGGCTACCATTAATTATTACAAACTCAGTGCAATTCTGGCAAATTTTCTCAGTTTTCAAAGTCTTTGCAATGCAAATAGAAAAAGAATTATTGAAAAGTGGTTGGGGAAACAGTGTGAGGCAAGGCCTGTCTGTCAGAGCTGATGTTTGGTTGTAGGTGAGCTCAACAGTGAATGAGTTAAATGTTGTTCTCTGTAAACTTGAATGTAAAACTAGTGTGCAACTAGGACTCGCTGGAACATGGCCTGTACTCTTCTCTTGTAAACAGAGCTCAAGAGATGCAGCCCACCCACAGTTGACCCATCTCCTATGGCTTCTTTCCTTCTATTGCTGGAGACCTGAGGACAATCAAGAGTTGGCACAGAGTCCATATCTTTATGTACCAAGATGGTTGACCCTTGGACTATAGCATTTTGTAGCAACAAGATCCTCAGAGTAATGTTACCATCAAATGCTATTTCTAGTGGTTGGTTTTATATATTAAAAAAAAATTTCTTCCTGAAATTACATTGTATGTAAATTTATCATTTTGAAGCTAACAGTACTTACTATTTTGCCTATGAAAACTCTGTAGTGCCAAATGGAAACTCCTATACCTGAGGGTGTAGTTTTCTAGTTTAAGAAATAAATGCTAGACTTCCTGTGCTAATGCTCACTCTAGGGATTAGGGCATTTGGGTGTCGTGGTGCAATCTTCATCAGAATTACTTCTGCCGGTTAAAAAACAGAATTACTTCTGCCAGTTAAAAACCATAAAACTACTAAAAAAATTCTGTAGTGCCCTTATGTCTACATCATATATTTTCTTAATAATAATGCTTTTTTCCTCCTAATTACTGACTTTCTAATTTTATTCTGGTTCACTGTTTATATTGTTCTTTTAAAATGTCAGCACTGGGAATACTTTAATTACATGGTGAACAAATTGGATGCAAATCAGTATAATTGAATCATTTTTAATGCATTTGTGATCCTTGTTTTTTTAAACTTTCCTCAATGTGATAGAATATAATGAAATGGTCTACAGTATTATAAAAAGCATAAACATCATGTCACATATCAATGCACATTAAAGTGTGACTCACTCTAGCTTCCTTTTCCCAGGTCATCTTCTTTATTCTGTTCCTTCCTTTCCCTCCCAATTCAGACTCACATTCTAGAATTGAGGGAAAGCAAAGATCAAAGACAGGTTAAACATTTGTTTCCTTCTAACCCTGTGTGTCCCCTTTTGAATCCTCTTTAGAATGAGTGTGCCAATTATGTCCGGGTTTTGCATCACTACAACAGGACACACCTTCTGACCTGTGCTACCGGAGCCTTTGATCCACACTGTGCCTTCATCAGAGTCGGGCACCATTCAGAGGTAAGAAATAGCCTCTAAAAGAAAGGCTGTGCTATTTCCCATGTGAAAGATAACCACTGAGTTGTATCTATTTAATGTACTTGAGACAGAGGACTGATCTCTTGGTATCTTTAAAATCCCTGTCAGCTCTCAACCTGTGAGCTAATTAGCCTGCTGTGAATTTGTTTGTGCAATATTCAACTATTTCATCTGTTTAACTCCTCTGCTTGAAACAGATTTTGCAACATCAACATGTGTTTTCTGCCATGCTCTTACATATATTTTACTAATGAATTCACCAAAATAGAGTATATATTTGTGTGACATGTGTGTGTATGTACACATGTGTATGTATACAGACAGATTCAGAAAGAGATAAACATAAACAAAGAGACAGTCTATATTAATAAAATGTTGCACACTGTACTTCACAATGACACATAAAGCTTTTTGATTTTATAATTATGTTCTTTCCAGCCAGGGGAGGTGAGAAACACAGGAGAAGGAAAAATTTCAAAGTAATAGTGAGAAAGCCATGCATCTTATCCCCAAACATACCCACATTAGGGTATATTTTTTATATATATATATATATATATATATATATATATTAGCAATGACTGCAAATATCATTTTTAAAAGAGGGTTTGAAGTAAATTTTAGTATAAAAAACAAAAACAGCTTTCCAAGGGGGACTAAGTGAACTGAAGGTTAGAAGAAAGCTAGATGAGAACTGAGCTTTCCCAGGGACGGACTGGACCATCAGAGGCACTCCTTGGTGGATGGGCCGAGCTACCCTTGATCAATGGCATGGTCTACGTGGGCTCTCAGGCAACCACCATGTGCCCACTGACACGATTAAACACTATTTCTCTTGGGGGACATTAAATTAAGGAATGACACAGGAAGCCAAGACAGTGGATTATTCATGTGTACTCTGAATCACAATCAGGAAATAGTCTTTATCTGCTGTCACCATAATTTCATTTTCTTAGAGCAAATTTGAAGGAAGTTTAGTTCATTCTGGGAGTCAATCTCCTGCCCCATGCTCTGTGCCTTCAAGATGAAGTTGTGCATGAGGTTGGCATGCTGTGTAGTGGTGGGATTGCCATTGTGCTCTTGATGGGAATGCCTCCTGTGTTCACCACAATGATGCCCTGCACTCCTTTCTGGCGCTGAAGCCTCTTGAGTGTTTCCTCCACCTCTGCCATCTTGGACAGATCCAGCAGCTCTGAACTGCCAACACTCTGCCCAGTTCCCCACCCTCCTGACCCCACTGCTACTTTTAACAATATACTGTCTGCCAACAAGGAGGCATACCTGGTTCCTGTGAGCTGGGTGAGCTCTGTTTTACTCTGCTCATACTTTGTAGCATGTTTCATCATGATTTCATTTAGCGGTATGCAAAATAATACTCTTATTTCACGAATTGCTGCCTTTCATTTATCCAAGAAGGCATAATTGAATATATTTTATAATGTTATCATGGCACATTATATATATATACATATATATGTATATATATATACATATACATATATAATATATATTATATATATATTAAGGAATATAATATATATTAAGGAATTTAAAAAGGCATTTAATAAGGCATTTAATACATCCTACTTATAAAATACAGTGGTGACTGTAATTCATATCTCACAACCATAATATAAAAAATGCCATTCATATTCATTTATAATAATGCTTCTTTCAGATAGGACTTTTACTACTTAATGCAATAGGTATTAATAGGTACGAATACAATTAGTAACATCAAGGCACTTAATAGCTTCCTCCAGAGACTGCACCAGATTGGTGTGCTGTAGGTGTAACTAAATAGTTGTAAATCAAATATAAGTATCATACACAAACACATCTCAATGCACTGCTTGACATATCTTAGAGAACAGACACAGGGATGAAATTGGAGAACTTTAGGCAGAGATATAGAAAGCAGACTTGTGCAAGGCCACATTACATGATTGCACAGCATAAATGATACAATATGCTTACATGGGGACACATTCATATATATTTTCATTGTATATCTGCTATTCATGTGATCTCTGTTGCATTTATTTAAGGCACATTCATTGATCCTTAACTTTCTCTGAGCAGAGGATTCTCAGTGAGGTCTGTTTTATTAATCCTTTCAATATTTTTAAGATGTTTTAGTATATCTATTTTTTCTTTTGATTATAATCAGTTCTTTGAGAATTTTATACAACACACTTTGATCATACTCACCCCTCCAACTCTTCCTTATCCTTATAAACCCAACTTTGTGTCCTAAACTAACAACAACAATAACAAGAAGAAGAAGCAAACAACAAGAACAATAACAATCAATGAAGACCAGTCGCGTTGCCCAAAATGTCTTGGATATGTGTGTCCGAGAAATTGGACTCTCCCTTTCCCATCAGATAGCTCCACAGTTAGGGATTGGATTATGTGCCCACATATCCTCTTCATGCTGGGACATGGTCTGGCCTGTGTGTTTGCATGCTGTCACATCTACCATGTGTCATGTGTCGCAGCCCTCATGTGTCCTAAGGAATCTATTTTTTTGGCAGTCATTCCCAGCCTCTGGCTCCTATACTTTATCTCCAGCAAAGATTCTTGACACTGGGAGAAAGACGAGTGTTATATGTTCCATTTAGCAGTGACTATTTTCTTAGTGTAAGCATTACTTCATTCACATTGAGGTTTACTTGTTATCAATGGCTCTTTTTTGTTTGGTTGTTTTCAAAATAGTATCCATCTTTGCTTTTCAGCAAGTCATCTGAAAGGGAGATATCTGTGACAAACGAATAGCAAAGGTTCCTAGGATACCAAGACATGAGGTTTATGTCTCACCTATGTTTAGGTTTCACAAAATGTTTCTTTGAATAACAGTTCTGCTCCAGTCTGTGTCTTGTCGCTTTCCTGTAGAGGCGTCAGTTTGTGTGCATATATGCTTGCCATCTCAACCATCACTAACTCACTTAACTTTTATTCGATCCATCTCTCTCCTTCCATCATTATGAGTATTCTGGGAATGGAAATCCACTGATCAGGCTTGTGTGACGAAAAGTCATCTCATGCAAGGTTATTTTTGTTCTTGAAGAGCACAGACAATCTACCATGTCCCTTCAACTGAGCACTTGCCTTTCTTTGCTGTCTTAACAAATGGGAAAAATACATTCTGATCACTGGAGGAGCCTCTCTGACAGTCATCACGCCACTGCTCCTCTTTGCTGCTTGACTATAATGATCAGAATTGTCAATTCCTGGCATAGCTGAACTTAAAGTTATAGCTGTCAATGTTTTTCACTGCCCAGTAATGGCTAGGGTCTGCTCATATGTATAACTCACATATCAAATGATTTGGAATGCAATTTATGCACAGTGTGTGGGAATTATAGGACACAACCTCAGGTTTTAGATACTGTCTTCATTTTCCAATTGCCTTTGCTGGTGATTTCTCAGTAAGTCTTCCACACTGGTACTCACCACTACCCTCTACAGGAACTAGGTGGTGTCACAAAAGAAAAAGTTGAAGTCTTTGCTCTTCAACAATCTCCAGTGCATTCAAATAGGTTTTTTTTTTTTCGTGGTTATAGGTTATTTTGTACATATCACATACAAAGTAGAAAATCTTTTTTATTTTATTTTTTATTGTATGTTTTATTTACACTTTAAATGTTATCCCCTTTACTGGTTTCTCCTCTAGAAATCCCCTATCCCCTCCCCTCCCCCTGCTTCTATGAGGGTGTTCCCACCCATTCTCACCCCATCACCCTGGCATCCTTCTACACAGGGGTAGCAAGCCTTCACAGGACCAAGGACCTCTCCTCCCATTGATGCCAGATAAGGCCAAATAGTTTTTGTTAAAGATTTTTTTCCTTACTTTAATCATGGTGGAAAAGTTATTCCCATACAAAAATCTGTTGTATTCACAAAATAGAAGCATATGTAATTAAGCTTAATATCCAGAACACTAAATGTTTGATGTCATATAGTCCAATATGAAAACTCTCCATGTCATAAAAGGAATTTGTAGCGCCATGATAATAAGCCGTGAGAGATCTATTCCCAAAGCACCACTGGGAGTTTGGAGCACTATTTGAGTAAAATGCTAAGTTAACAGTTACCATAGTCAATGAAATGAAATTGAAAGGCTCACAGAGAGTCATTATGGGATGAGGTTGAAAATATTTGACTAGGTTATATACGGAGAAATAATGGTGGGTAAGCCTGAGGGGTGACCTCCATGGCATATGGTGGCACTTGAAAGTTTTCTGAAGTCAGAATCAAGAAGGTGGAATTTTGAGCAGAGTACTGTGCTGACCTGTCTTTAATTTGCATTAATCCAAGCAGGAAAAGATGAAGGGCTCAGAGGTATTTGAGCAGCCCATCATAAGCATCCTGAGTGATCACATGGCGTTTACCAGCATTGCTGTTATGGCCAAGAAACTGTATACAGTAATTTCTCTTTAGATGATGAAGATAAATGAGAATGAGAATTAAAAGCAGTTCCAGTTGTGTTTCTTGTTCACCAAGGAGAAATGCAGCCTTTAGCATAGCAACGCTCAACTATGCAAATGGTGCATTCCTTTGAGGTCATCACGAATGCTCTGTCTGAATTTCTTAGGTTTTTTTCCTTCTCATTCTCATTTACAGTCATATCAAAAATTGAATCTTGGCCAAAATGGATTCATCAATACAGATTTAATTATTGAATTATCTAGGAAGGGGATGATGGTAGTCCATGAATCTCTACTATCCAACTTCAGTTTTATTTCATCTCTCACTTGCAGACTGTTTCATGTATATCCATGGAAACAGAGTGAGAAGAGATGTGGCATAATTTAGGTTGGTATAAATTCATACTCATATAGGAGAAATGAAGATCATGATTAAATCGGTTGGCCAAAATCACCAATCAGTATGCAGGGAGAGCAGTTTTGATTACAGGAAGCCAATTGTGGCTGAAATAATGATAAAATAAACAGAAAACTAATGTCTGCTTAATGGTGGGAAGACTTGCCAGGCAATAAAAGTTAAGGGAAAGGTATGGGCAGGTATAGAAGTACAGAAAGTACTTTTATTAGTGTACTAGATAGAGAACTTAACTCTTTTCCCAAATCAGAGTGTAAAGCTGTCATCTTAGATGTAAGGAAGGTTGAGAAGCAGCAATTGTGTCAGAAACAAATACCAGAGAATATTCAATCAATACGTCTTGTAAACTTGAGTGTTGTAAACTAAGGAATATTTTTCAGGATTGAGACTCAAGCAGGAGGTATAGTTCATCATCATTCATTCCTCACTACTTTGAATGTTGGATTGTGCACATTTAAATTTGTATATAAGTGTGTAATTGTGTTTATGTGCATACACAATCTTCAGGTATGATTCCTTGCCTGGGAAAATTTGAGAAAACAGCTAAAAGTAAAGCCTGGGTTCCCCAGAGTTTGGAAGGCGATGGAGGATGAAAATCCGCAAAGAAAAGTAAGGAGGGAATAGGAAGTCTGGCAGATTATGAGAAGAGTGAGGTGTAGGGAATGATGGAGGATCTGCACTGTGTAAAGCCCCCCCCCAGGGTTGCCAGGCACACAAGGCAAGGAGCCACTTAGAGGTGTGTGAGAGGGAGGGCATCTCACTGTAGTGCGCATGCGAACACCGGCCTTCTAGACCAGAAGACCGAGGCCAGGCAGCTCTTGGATAAGTTGTATCTATTTCTTTGTTTTGTTTATTTTAATTTTAACTTTTATTTAACACAACATATAAGTACAAGAAGTACAAAAAATATAAATGTTGAGATTACTTGGGACTGCAGAGATAGCTTAGTGGTTATGATCAATGGCTGTTCTTCTGGAGGTCCTAGGTTCAATTACAGATTGTAATTAACAGCTATCTGTACTTCTAGTTCCAGGAGAATCCAAAGATCTCTGCTGGATTTCACAGGCATTAGACACGGTGTTAGTATATTCCTATCGTCACGAACTTTATTTTAAATAAGAAACTGTTAAAACTGTAGTTACTTGCCAAACTACATGTATTTATTGCATAGTTTTCATGGGGTAGGATACCAGGTGCTTTTTGGCTGGTTCCTCTGCTCAGGTCTGCTAGGTTGAGATGGTGGTGTTCTGGAGCCTTTGGTTATATTTTGGTTGATACTAGTATGACTTGGATTTCTAAGACTGATGTCTTCATGTTTTTGATAGCTGGCCTCATCTGAGAGAGGTCATAACTGTTCCTTTGTGAGCAGGCTTTATTATAGCGCGGGGGCACACTTCTCTAGGGCCAGTCAGAGGAAGTCATGTAATAAAAATTGTTCAGTGAACTAAATTTCCCATCACCTCTGCAACAGGAAGTAATAGCAATCCAGGTTGGTATTCTCAGCCATTTCAAAGGCTGATCCATCCACCACACACAAGGAAAGGGAATTTCCCAGGGAATCCTTACCTGGGAGTGGAAGTCCTGCCTGACATTGGCCGTGTTCCCATCTTGCACCTGTTCTTTTCATCTTCTATGGACAAAGACAGGGATTGATTAACCCAGATGGTTTTAAAGTTTCTGGGGAAAAGACACATGATGAAGGATTGAAGAGAAGACAGTCTTTTGAACTCTATTCAGGGCTGCTCTTTGTTTTTTACATGGGAAGTTGCATTTTTCCTTACAGGTTTTATGAGGATTATGGGGTTACTATATTGGCCACCGCCAGAATATGTATACCCAAATATGGGAAATTCCAATTGTCCTAAATACCATATAATTTTAAATGTAGACTGCTGTCATGTTTTATAAGTATAGAGTATTTTTTCAGTGTAACTTTATGTAAAGCATATTTATATCTTTTTAAATATGCAGACTAAATTAGTCATGCAAATGTATTTTGCACCAAGGAAAATTAAAAATGAACTTTAGGAATTTCAGCATGTGATTTTGATAAGCTTCTCCTCCTGCAGAGAACAGCAGCTCAATTATTTAAGTTTGTATGTTACTGGCATTGCAGTCACCAGGACTGTATGTCTGCCCCCAGAAGAGTACAGATGTATTGGGAAATATGTTAGAGACAGTACTTGTGACATTTTTTCCAGAGTGCATGAGAATTTTAGAGCCTGTAAATTGTTTCCTTTTCTACTTGTATATACTTTCCATAACTATTCCTATGTTTTAGATATTATCTTGCACTTCTATCTTTGGAAATTCTATTTTAATGAAGCCTGAAAGAATCTATATCTAAAATATTGTAAAAATATGTATTATAAATACATATTTTGTTGTTTGCTTGTTTATTTGCTTTCATACAGGGTCTTGATATGTACCCCAGGTTGGTCTCGAACTTATAACCCTCTTATTACAGGCTCCTGAGGTCTAGAATCACAAACATGCAGCATCCTGGCTGGCAGGATGACATTTTTATCTGGATATGCTTGTCTCACTCGTGTTTTATTAATGTTTGTTTTTTAACATATTAATCTTTTCCTGTTAACAGTTCACACTAAAATCCCACTGCAATATTGATAACATTTTACAATGCTTTTTAAGTTTTCAAAAGTTGATTTGACTAAAACAAGTATTTTATTTTAAACAACTAAAGTTAGTATAATCATAAACTTAATATTCTTTGCATTGTACAAAGAAATATGCCCATCTTGACTTAGAAAATTTTATTATCTCTTGCTATTTTTGTTTATTATTTATTTGTTAATGTTTGGGTATTATCTTTATTACTATCTCTTTTCAACCCATAAAACAAGAGTTCAAATTAATACTTTTGACATATTTCTGTTAGACCTATTTAGTTTTCTATGTTGAGATAAATATTTTAGTAATAGCTTAAAAATAAAGACATGTAATTAGGAATAACTTTAAATTATTGCAGCCACAAACTATATGAATAAAATACTTCTATGAAAATATGTACTTGCTTTTAACAACATTTATAATTTTATACAATTTTTAGATATTAAGCTATTCTTTGTTTAACAGAAATATACAAGTTGTAACTTACATAAAACTGTAGCAATTATATGTTGATTGTGTCTATAAAATGAAAATATTTTGTTGATTTTAGAGAGCATATGGGATTGGCTTATGTAAGTGTACGTAGTGTTCACACTTTCTTACCTCTTTGAAATAAGTGATAGAAAGGTAAATGGGTATTATTTTAAATTCATATTTTATTTTGAGTTTAGTCTATGAAATTTTTGCTCTCCAGTGTAGGAGGTATCTGTAATTCTATGTATAACCTTGATTAGAAAATGTAACGTCTATTAAGAGCTATAAGAATAATGATCATTTGGGACTGCAAAGATGGCTCAGTGGTTAAGAGCCCTGTCTGCTCTTCCAGAGGTCCTGAGTTCAATTCCCATCACCCACATGGTAGCTCACAAACATCTGTAATCTGTTTTGATGCCCTCTTCTGGTGTGCCTGGAGACAACTACTGTATACTCATGTACAATGAAAAATAAATAAATAAAAAACAATTCAACAATAAATAAATGCCAGAAGATTAGTACTGTAAAAGAAAGACCCTTTTCCTTCCTGTTGGCCTTTACAAATATCATCATATGGAGGTATATTGGTTATAACGTTCAACTAGAAGATGTAAACAGTAATTATTTAAGAGAGGTTATACATCTTCTTTATTGGGATGTAAGTCACTTACTACCTTGGTTCATTTGCTGCTTGTATATAAAATCTCAAGACATTCTACATTAAAAAGTAATTAGACCATGGCTGACACTTAGAGCCTGTTATTTCTGTGATCTTTACAATCCCCAAAGTTGTGTTAAAATGTCTTAAAAAAAAAAAAAGAGGTTGCTCCTTGACACCTTCAGCTGCTATAAGTCTCATCAGTGGAAAAATGGTTAAATTTCCTTTCTAGGGGAAAGGAAAACAGGGGTTCCCCTGCTAGGTTTTTGCCTGAGAATGATTATCTTGTTACTGGGGAGGCAGTCCCCACTTTGCGTATTCTCTGTGTGAGGCAGCCAGTATGAAACCTCCTCTCTGCGCCTGGAGCCTGTATTTTGAGATTTCAAAGACAAGTAGGTTGGTGCCTGGGCTGATCAACAGCTGTCCTGTTGGCCACTGGAGAATGAGGGTCCAAAGGAGGCATACACTGAACCAGAATGGTAGCTAATGAAACAACCGACAGGCCCAGTACCCAGGGAACAGGGAGTTCTTTGTTAAGATTTTTAAACCAAAACAATGAATGCATGGAAAGAGTCAATAAACAAATACACGAAAGTTTGCCAGTGCTGACTCCATGCTCACCTCCTTCTGGGCCGTCCTCTATCTGATTGAAGTAGTATCACTCGGAACATCTCCTGGGCAAACACTCAGACCTGCACACATGGAGGAGAAGAGATATATTTCTACTCCAGTCATATAAATGGGTGCCTTTTATATCATGGGAGGCATAAACTCTAAAACCATAAATCCTGAGGTGACAGTGAACCAGGAGGAAAGTGGCACTCCTGTAGCGGGGCATCGAAAGGCCAAGAGAGCGCTCGTGGCTGCTGCCAAGGGAGCATTGTGCCTCAGACTTTCTAAACCGGCAGCCATATGCCTAATTCGGCTCACAGATGTGCCCTGTTGGTCGCAGCCAGCGTTTCGTGTTTGTTTTCTTTTACGGAGCGTACATTCGAAAGAACGCTTGGGTTCACATAGTAAATTGTAATTTCCATTGGACCCGCTTGAAAAGATCAGTGGGAACCCAAGGCTTGTGGGCACACTCCCCACACAGAGGCCCAAGCTTCACAAAGCCCCCATAGTCCGAGGTCTCCACCACTGCCACAACAAAGCCTTACCCTATCGGGATCCAGGCTGCCCGTTTCCATCTCCACCTGCCTCTGAGTGACAGTGACATTTGTGACTTAAACACTAGAAGGACAATAAACTTTAAAACCCTTAAGTACTTTCTTATCTACTAGTTAGCCACTAACTTTGGCACGAATGAGTGAAGTGAATGGTGTCTGCTTTTATACTTAGATAGCAATGTGGAATTTTTTTCTTAAATTTGCATTTTTGGCAATATTTTATTATTATTATTCTTTAATCTTCTTTTACGGTCCAGCCATTATCCCCCTCCATGTCCACCCTCTGTTCCTCATCTCATAGCTCCTCCTCCCAACCCCCATCTTCAAGAGGATGTCCCCACTCCCCCTACCACCACCACACTAGGCCTTCCCAATCCCTGGGACCTCAAGTTTCTAGAGGATTAGGAACATCTTTACTCACTGAGACCAGAGCTGGAAGGCCTCTGCTGTATATGTGTTAGGGGTCTCATATCCCTAAGCACCCTAAGGGGTCACATAAGCAGCTGGTGTATACTGCCTAGTTTGTGGCTCAGTGTCTGAGAGATCTCAGGGGTGCAGATTAATTGAGACTGCTGGTCTTCAATGTGGTATTCTTGATAAATTCAAATTAAGAAACTTTGTTGTTGTTGTTGTTTTAATATATGAAGTTTTGGTTAGATTTGGCAAATTTAATTTGGGTTTGGATGTGGAAATAAAAACAGTATTGGGCTGGTCGAGATGCTGCTTGCTTCCAGACAGTACTACCTGACATAAATCCCTTCTACCCACAGAGAAAGTAGACAACTGACTCCTACCGATTGTCTTCTAATAACCACATGCATGCACTAGAACACACACAACACACACACACACACATACACACACACAGGCACACACACTCAAATGTACATAACACAAAAGGTTTAAGCTCTCTTTTGTTTGGCACATCTAAATTTATATTCTTGACACAGCTTGTTTAGTTTTTTCTGTTTGTTTCCATCTTATCTACACATTACCCTGTTCCCTCCAATTCTCTCTGTCACCTTCCCATTATTTCTCCCACTAAACTTCCTATGTTCTTCCAAACAAAACAAAACCACTGAATCTTTGTAGTGCTGCTAGTCTGAGTGGGATGTCGGGTGTCAGACAATGTGCTAGAACATGGGTAGCTTTTCTGGGGCCACCAGCAGCAGCCAATAGCTCCCCAGCTAGGGGTGGAATTTGTGGACCCCTCCTTATCTGTGTTAAGATTTTGTCTGGCTTTGTCTAGTACAGGTCTTAATGCCTACAGTCATACCTTCTGGGAGTTTGTGGGTACAGTGGCTTTGTCACATCTGGAAGACACTGCTTAGTGGAACAATGTTTTCATCCAGTAGCTCTGGCCCTTACAATCTTTAATACACTCTTCCACAATGATCCTTGACCCTTTAGGGGTTGAGTGAGTGATGTAGATGTGACATTTATTGTCTTATTCTCTGTGAGTTGACCAGTTGTGAGACTCTAAGCACATGACATTTATGGCAGAAAATAAATCTCTGATGTGGCTTGAGAGCTGCATTACTCTGTTGGTATAAAATACCTAGGGCACAGTATAATACTAGTCACATTTTGCAGAGTAATAGTTCTTCCTTAGGGCTTGTGACTTATTCAGCCACAGTTTCTTGGTCCAGTAGCAGATATGAATTCTGTCTTTTGGTGAAAGTTTTAAATCCCATCCAAAAGTGATTGACTACTTCCATAGTATTCATACTGTACCAGTGTGTATATTTTATCAGAGCAGTCATGAGCTGTACAATTAATGATTGACACATGGTTATGATTATTGATTACTTTCCTGCTCTAATAGCGTGCACTGCATCTTCCAATATCCCAAAAACTAGGCAGTAGACACGTGTCTTCTAGTCTTTACCCATGTGATGTCCTCATGTCCTGTAATTCAAGTCTGTTGTATATTCAGCATCAGTAATCTTACTGTCTAGTCTTGGAGGTTCATCAAAAACAACAGCAAGAACCAGAGAATGTTTGTGTGTATCTGAGACTCCAATAAACAATAACTTGAAAAGAAGTAATCTATATATGACACTGAGCTATTTGTTCAATATCCTGTGGGACCAGGGAGAGAAATCGTCTGCCCGTATAGAGTAACTCAATTTAAATTCATTTTACGTGTGTGAGTGTGAGTGTGAGTGTGAGTGTGAGTGTGTGTGTGTGTGTGTGTGTGTTTCAAAGCTGCTGAAGTAGTGGGTGTCCATATGGATTTTTCTGAGATTATTGAGTTTTAGTTTTAGTAATCCCTATTCATATCCTCTGCTCTGCCTTTCCTTCACCAACCCCACTTAACATTTCAAACTCCATTTTTCTCCTTTCCTCACAAAACTATTTTAATGTTTCCTACTCCAAAATCGAAAGAAAAATTTTTACTCAGAGTCTCTACTTCACCTGAGAGCTTGTTTCTGTCCTCACTGCTTCCTTCCAAGAAGCCTTTTCTAGTTTGTTCATGCAGTGAACACCCATGTGCTCTGCAGCTGTGAAATTATATATACATGCATGCATGCATACATACATGCATACATACATACATATACACACATACATCACTTTGTGGAAAAGGTTCGCTTAACACATTCGCTTTCATTATATCTCTGCTACTGTGCACAGTATTTGTAATCTTTTCCGGAAAGCTTTCCACTTTTACCTTTTAGGACCACATCTCGCTATGTTAAAAATAATCCCATGCATTTTGCCTTTGCTTTTGACATTGATGATAATAGGATTTTAACCTGGTGTGTGTTCTACAATTTATGCTTTCCTTGAAATGCTTATTTATACTTAAACTTTATTATCTATTTTTGACTCCCAGATTTTATCCCTGTTCTTGGTCTCTACAGAAAATCAGAACATATATCCTGTAATTATAGTACATATAAAAATCTCTAAAGGACACTGTCAGGTAACACTTTAGTAATAAGGAAAGTATAATCATTTTAAAAAGATTTCTTTTTGACAGGAAAGGAGATGAACCTTTATGTCTCCTTTACCTTAAAAGAGAGGCCCAGGGTGCACCAGGCAAGTTGTGTGTCACATTTCAAAGACATTGCTTTCTCCACTCTCCCATGTTTTCGCACTTGTTAATCCTTTTATGTAGACATCACAAATCCTAACTCTCTGCTTAGAGCATTCTAACTCATCTACAAGACCCCAATCAAATGTCATAGCCTCTACCATGTGTCCTGACAGGTATTAATTGAAGCTAAGGACTTTTTTCTTTTAGGCTTTAGTTTTATTTGAGGAAAACCCTATTTGCTAAGTGTTGTTTTTATAAATGTCAGCATTTCACTAGGGAAGAGACTGAGACTTCTATCTCTATGTCTTCATGTCTGAACATAACCCTGGAAATAATTATGAAAGTAATTCATTAAAAGCATACTAAGCAAATATGCCAAGCTCATTATTTTGTTTAATCTAGTGATTCAGAATCTATTATATTCTAGAATTTCTGCAAGTTGTTGAACTGATATAAATTTGTAAAAAAATTGTTCTGAATACAATTGGGGGTTTGCTCTTTAAAATTAAGTGCAGGTATGATCAAACAATTAATCTTTATTGCCTTGCATTTTGAATGCATATGTATAAATATGCCTTTATGGTTACCACCCCAACTCGCCGTTCTGTGACTTTCCCCTCTTCCATGTCACAACTTATAACTTTACTCTGTATCACTTCTGTGGTAAGGCACTGTGTCTTCTTTTGCAGCATCTCTAGACAAGCAGTCTAGACAAGGAAAACATTACTTAGCTGAAATGTGTGTATATGTGTGTATGTGTATGTGTGTGTGTATGTGTGTGTGTGTGTGTGTGTATGTGTGTATACATGCTCACATGCTTGAGAAAAGTGTCTCCAATGTGCCACTTGTCTCCCAGTATTGGCTTTTCCCCTCATTCTTTAGTCCTGCTTCTAATTTTATCTATTTTCTTAGTCCTGTCTCTGCTTCCCCTTCACTGTGCATTGGGAACAAGGGCACACCTATTCTCCATCCTTTGTCTTCTTGAACATATTGTTGTTGGTGTGTGATAATCTCTCACAGGATGACTGACTCACTGTTGAGTATGTCTTGTCTTACTTGCTTTCCTGACTTCACTATCCTGCTGGAACTACTGGCCTGTGACCTTAACAGTCTCATGTGTCAGTGATATCCTCTAGTTCCCCACCACCAGTACACCACCTACCCGTCATTACACTCAGAATGCCTCACTGCCCTCATCTGTTAAATTACTCAGACAGCAAAGCAAAGCAAAACAAAACAAAGACAAAACTTTCCTTTGTACACTAAGTCTAAACTTTGATAGAAGAGATAGTATAAATCAGTTAGAGAGAAAGATGAAAACCAGCTTGTAAAAAGGAAAGGAAATAATCGATATCCTTTGGGTTATGTGGATAATTTAATAAACCTTCTATCTTTGACAATTCATAACAAATGTTTCAAAGTGAGGATTTAGTTATAAAGAGTTATAAGCATTAACATGTTAAAGTCTAGAAAAATCTAAACAACATTAGACATATAGCAAGAAGTTAATAAACAGATGGAGAATGTTTCAAGATAATTTGAAAGAGTGAATTTGTTTTACGGAAAAAGCTAAAGGTGCAAGCTCATGTTCAGTGAGGGCATAATAAAATAACTGTTGTCTTCAGAACAATTAGCAAAATAATTTAAGTATATTCAGTTGAATGGGGATGTCTTGAGAAAGGACCTCCTTGTGGTTGTTGCTTACAGGAGTAGAAGAGTATATGAACATTTTGTTCTTCTTTCAAACTTTCACTCTTGTTATCATTTTTGTTACTTATTTTATATCTAACTTTGTCTTCTTTACTTTAAATTTTGTCTTTTCATTGGTACAGGTAACCACCACTTCTGATGCGATTATAGTCTTAAAATTTAAACCTCCTTCGGGCACTGGCCACCACTGAGTAATTGAAACAACAGTTTTGTGATTTTTGAGGTTGATATTTATTAGAATCATGTGGAAGATGAATTTGGACACCAGTGTCTTTCATGTAGCATAAACTCCTTTGATGTGTGGAAATGATTATACATATCAAAAGTCTGTTCTTTTAATGCTGACTGATGCATCATATTCTAGACCTACCACAGTTTAGTTATCCATTCACCCCTCAAGGGTCCTCGGTGTCATTTCCTTTAATTTAGTCATCTAGCATGTACCTTGGGGGAAGATTAACTCTAGCATAGTCTCCCAAGACTTGTTATGCCATTCACTTTCTTCTAATGAGCACAACATGTAACTTGCCTTGGCTGCATAGAATATGACAAATGTGACAGGACATCATTACTATGATGAGCTTACGTGACAAACACTGAAGACTAGTCCCTAATCAGTTTTCTTCACATTGAATAACAAGTCAGTTTATGGCACTGAGACCCATTCTAAATAGGAGAAGCTCTCCTCATGCCTTCACCATGCTTCTAGAAAAAACACCTCTTAAGGTTTGCCCTTGTGGCCTTATTCAGTGTTGAGTGAGTGCCTGTGACATAGCCTTCTCCCACATTAATTCAGAGCTGACATAAAGTGGCACTAATGTGATAAAGGCATTGTGGAAAGCCTGAGGTCCTTTGGCTTTGCACAGTCCAGTTCCTGTTTCTCACACTTTACCCATGTTTTGATACACACATACTCACATGCACACACACACTCACACACATGCACACACACACACACACACACACACACACACACACAAACACACACACCAGAACACTAGTTACTAGAGACGAGCAGGCTTCTCTCTCTCACACTGCCTACAGTAGCAAACTGACACTCCGTGTGAGCATGTCACCATGTGACACCAAGCGAATCTTTGCTCGCCTAGCAGCTACATTCTTCAATCTTACCCTTCCCTTCATCAATAAGATTTTCAGAGTTTTTCCTCAGCGCTTGATCATTTCTATATTCAGTTTCCTAATGCAGTTAATGATTGTTCATGTCAGTCTGATCTTGTTTAATTCACTTGATCATTTCTGGACTGTATTCCATCCAGGATGATAACAAAAAATAATCTACTCCATAATTCTTTTAAAAAGATCAGTGCCTTACTAATCTTATTGAAATTAGTGAAACAATTTTATCAAAATAGAAAGCTTGCATGAGTCTAAGATACTATGGAGACCAATGCTACCATGTGTTGGCAAATTCATGGACATTTCATTACATATGATATAAACCCAAACCTTAGCTAGTACTATGCAGCAAAACAGTGGACTCCTCACAGGAAGAGTAGATGGTGTTTCAATTATAGGGCTTTTCCAGGAACACCAGGCAAGAGCCAAGCACAAATATGGCAGTGTTTCCAATACGCTTGGTAATCTAGATATAAAATGGTATGTGGGCATGGACAAACACAGTCACAGACTGAGGCTTGAACTTTGTGTAGCAACTTACACAAATACAGAAGGACTAAAGATACAAAATGAAACAAAACAAAGTACCAAAACCCATAAACAGAGACAAGAAAAGAAGCAAATACTATTGGTATTTTCTTAAAACTCTCATTTCTTTAGGTGAATAAAGTGTTAATGTAATAATAAGAATTTTGGGGAGTATGTCAAAGAACAAAGGGAAAGGAGCTTAGTGGTAGTGAAATGATGAATGGGAAGTTATGCACCCCATTTCTAGTCAAAACCAAGTCTTGTGGATACTCTAGTGAAGTCCAAGTAATATCAGTGAATCCTGAGGCTGAAGCAGCTCTCCATATCAAATGTCGTCGTATTGGAGACTGAAAGTGGATGAGAATGGACCCATTTTAAAAGAAAGTGAAACCAGGGCTAGGGAGATACCTCAGTGAATAAAAAACAAGGGCCATCATACCCGAGGAAGTAACTCAGTTTAAAGCTGGAGGCGAGGACTGGGTTTCACGAGTGGTCCTTTAACTTCCACACATGTTCTGTGGTAGTCACAGCTCTAGTTACATTGATAAATAACTTTGTTAGGGTTTCTGTTGTGATAAAAACACCATGATAAAAAGCAACTTGGGAAGAAACAGGTTTATTTCACTTTACACTTCCACATCACAGTCCACCATGGAAAGTGAATCAGCGTAGAGACCCAAGCAGGGCAGGAGTCTGGAGTAGAGGCAGTCGCTGAAGCAGACACTGCATAGGAACAGTGGTTATCGGTTTTCTCATTTTCAGCCTGTTTTCTCATAGTACCCAAGATGACCTGGGGTGGCACCAGACAGTGATCTGGCCCCGCCCACACCAAGCATCCATCAAGAAGATTCTCTGCAGGCTTGCCAATAAGACCAGTCATTTTCTGGATTGAGGGCCCTTTTCCCAAATGACTAACTTGTGCCAACTTGGTATAAAACTAGCCAGCTTGTAAGTAAATAATAAAATAAAAATGAAACAGAACATAGTAGTTTTTACTTCAAGCAATAAGAATAGTATGAGTTCTATGAAATAATATATTAAAACATCAGAAAATTTGATATGACTTCAACAGCACTTATCTAAAAATAATAATGAAAATCATTTTTCAGCTTTTGTCTGTTTGTCTGTTGAGTACTCTGTACCCAAATGTAACCTGTAAACAGTGAACTCTTTCAAGCATCCTTTACAAAGAACTCAAAGAACAGAGATTAATTGAAGAACTCAACTGTACAAAATTGTACAAGATATTTTCAGTCTTTAATCTCTTTCTCTCTCTCTATCTGTATATTTACTATGTACAGATAGTTATGTTTTATCTCACATAGGACTATTTTTATACATATAACTCTGGATTTATCTGTATCCATCTCCCATAGATATTTATGGCAGAATTCTAAAAGAGATACAATGTTCTCCAACTTCTCATATAATTTGGGTCAAGTTGTTCTATTTGTGTTTCAGTGTCCTCCTGGATTGAACAGAAATTGTAACAGTGTGTGATGTTGTTCTATTTGTGTCTCAGTGTCCTCCTGGATTGAACAGAAATTGTAACAGTGTGTGATGTATAGAGTTGTAAAACTGAACGAAGGTAAATAAAGTACTTACAAGTAGTACTTGGAAAATAAATGCTCAAATATCAGCTATTGCCAGCACCATCTCCTCTCTATTTGTAATATTTTACTTTCTCCTGCAACATCTCCCATTTCGATCACCCTTTACAAATCTGATTTTTTTCTTTTTTTCTTTTTTGGTTATTTGTAGACAGGTTTTCTCAGTGTAGCCTTGACTGTTTGGGAACTATCTCTGTAGACCAGGCTGGCCTTGAACTCACGAGATCTGCCTGCCTTTGCACCTGAGTGCTGGGATTAAAGATGTGCGCTACCCCTGTTATTCCCAACATGCCTTGTGTTATGAAATAATTATTTTTCTGCTGTTACTTTAAAAGAACCCAAACTGTCAATCACATATCAATGTGTGATTTCCTTAAAATCCCATTCTTCCATTCCTTACTACTATCGACCCTGCCTGTTTCCTTTCTGCTTCTGCCTAGAATCTCATTTGTAATCTTGCTCTGTCAAACACATCGAATCTGACTGTCTCCTACTATTTTTCAACCCATTTATCTTCTTTTTCACATCTGAATCATTCTTACCTCAACTGTCCCATCAGCATGATATACTTTTACCCGCATTATTTCTGATGTCAAATTCATCTTCCTAATCATTCTGTCTCTTCACACATTTATGAGTTTCTGTTAGACCACGATGGAAGAAATCCAAATGCCTTATCTCACATAACCAGAGTCCCTTCCAGCCTGGCTCTTTTTTTTTTTTTACAGCTCCTAAGTCTTTATTACCCACTGCTTATTAATCTTGTGATGTGTGTTTGTTGAGACAACCAGTATTTATTGTGACTGTTCTTCTCAATCTTTCATTTCTGATTATACCGAAATGACTTATTTATTATTCTAGGATATAATATGTGTGGCTAAGGTACTTGTGAATAAGAACTTTCTCTTAGTCCATGTGAGTTTGGATATGTTTGTAGATAGATCTGAAACAATGAAACTTCATTTGTAAACTCAGGATAAAATTACCTATCTTATTGTCATAGTAATACGTTAAATAAAAGGTTAAGAAGTGAGAAAATATTTCCCAATATTGGATCTTAGCAAACTGGTGTTTTTATTTCTTCATTAAATCATCTTACAATATCACTAATAGTCCCCCTCCTTTCAAGGCAAACCACCCTAACCTCAGGGCCAGAAATGTCTTCAAAAGTTCACATGACAGTTTTACTTAAATAAGACTTTATTATAAGAAATATTTACATGGAGTTCTTCATTGGACCATTTTGGTTTGGTTTCTGAAGAGTTCATTTTGGTCTCTGATGTTCTTTGTATGATCATTGTACATTTACATTTTTATATTTAATATGTGTTATCAAGAGTGAATGAAAACAAGCTGGGCATAGTGGCACATACCTTTTAATCCCAGCACTTAAGAAGCTGAGGCAGGTGGATCTCCATGAGTAGTTTGATACCATCTAGGTCTCCATAATGTTGTCTTGTCACAACCAAAGTGGGGAAAAGGAGGAAAATATAGGAAAGCACTTAGTGTTTGTGAAGTGCTCTGAAGAAATGGTTAACTGACCATCTGTATAACAGCACAGGGTTGTACACAGAGTGGAGCACTCTCTGATTTGAAAAGCTGACTTTTCATGGACTGGTCATTTAATGAGATGTTTACTCTACATTGCTTGTTTTGTACCCATTTATCAGATGCTTCTACTGAAAGACCCAATCTAAAGGGTTATGTAATTCTATTATATAAAATGATCTCTTTCATATATCATATATATGGAATATATATGATATAAATGCATATATGTGGCAAGAGAAATAACTATATAGAGATTAGTAAATATAGAAAGAGACATAAATCTTTAAGACGAAATATGGTTAACGAGGTTATTATTTTGTTTCCATACTAAAATAACTCTTGTAGAGTTTGGTAAAATGAGGAATTGGGAACAAAGAGAAAGGTTGGAAATTCAGGCTCAGATTCAGCAGCAGGCCTTGTGGTAGAGATTCGTGTTTCATATATAGACTTTGACTGTGACGTAGGAATCCTAGTATTGGAGAACATTATTTAATTTCTTGAGGATCAGAGAATAATTTCGGAATAACATGTTACGCAAAAATAAGATAGCTCAATATAGGCACATTTCTTGTTCTGTATACTTCTTTGCTTCAGCAAAAGCCAGGAGGCCTTTTATCAAGCCTCCTCTGAGTATTATGAACATCTTTGTCCATTAGCACTATTTTTTCTGATTTTCTTTGTTGACACTCTTATGTCCAAAAGCGCTGTGGTTTCAGCCAGACTGAATGACGAGTTGACTGTTACAGAAAGCGTGCTTTGCCATGCAGCTGTCCTGTCCCTACTGCACAGATGGCGGATTTATTTTCCCTTTTACCAGCAGTCCCTTTCTTCCCCACACAGGACTGTGATCCTTTGTGATTGGGTATGACTCAATGCAGAAGTAGCACTCAGCCTTGAGGAGTTTTCAAATGTGCCCAAGTAAAGGGGGGACAGGGAGTGCAGAACTGGGGCTGTTTGGAAGACTGTCTGCATACTAAAAAGGGGTATGACCTCATGAGAAGCAGATATTCATTATTTTGTAAAAAGCATCTTTGTCCTAAAAACAGAATTATGATTTTTTTCCCTTCATTCTGCATGGTCAGAATAACAGTAGAGCAGTCAAATTGAGAGCAGGCCGAAGAGACTATCCAGATCTTGCAGCTCAGTTGGAGATAAGATTAGTGCTTTCTTCCCATGTTTACAAGTCTGAATAATTTTATCAAACCAACAGTTCAACTTTTGAATGTTTATGTGTTCATTCATAGCTTCCTATATAATCCTCTTATGTTAGAAATTAACATCTAGAAATGATTCAATCTTATACGTAGCTATGCATATATAATTTATATATTACACATAGATTAATGCCATTGTATATCATATGTTTAAGAAGAAGCAAACATACTATAACTCAGTTATTCAGAATTGCCTTGTCAGCTATCATATATAATTATTAGCAAAATCAAATACCTTATATTGAAAAACTTGTGATTATACTATAATTTCTATAAAATTATGTATACAGTAACCATAACTGGTTATATATAACAATAACCATCGAAAACTGCTTAAAAATAGCCCATTGTAATTGTTAATGTGGTATTTTGCTCAGTTAGTGAAATGATGATAGTTGGACCATGAGGCCAGTTAGAATAAAAGGTTTTTTTCTTCCCTGGTTGCCTACATAGAGACCTGCTTGAATATTGAGTGATCTGTTTATGTAAAGAGAATCTAGATAGAAACCTACAAGGCTTACTATGCAATGGTGTTTTTGTTTCAACTCAAACTGTAGATCAGAAATCTTTATAGATTGGTTAGCCATAAATGATGGATTCTTTTATCCCGTTAGTTATTTTTCAAAATCAAACACAGATGATAAGATGAATAAATCAGAGTCAGATGGATAATATAATTGAAAGAAAACTGTGCTGGTATTTCAAGTAATAAGAAAAATGCATTTGTTTTCTTAATCTCAAAATTAGATGTTAAATTGTGATTTTTAAATTTATCTTTATTTAATTAAATCATAATTACATCATTTCCCTTTCTCAATCTCACTAATCTCTCTGATTTTCCTCACAAATTCATGGACCTTTCTTTAATTATTGTTTTACACATAGACATAGAACTAACTATATAAAGGTAACTAATGAATCTGCTAATGTTGCTTGTTTGTACATAGTTTGGGGGTTGATTGCTGGTATTGGATAACCATTTATATGATTCTTCCTCTGGGAAAACAAATTCACCCTCTCTCAGCACTTGTTAATTATGTGAAACTCCTCATCCTGAGGTGGGATCCTGTGAGATTTCCCCCAACCACATTGTCAATGTCAGCTGGTGTTCTTATTGTTCGGGTCTTATTTAGACAACCATATTGTTGAGACTTTGTGTATTCATCTTCCCTTCACATCTTAAAGATACTCTCAAAGCCTGGTCCTCTAGGCAAGAATAATCTCTGCACTCCCCTCTTCTGTGATGTTCTCTGAAGCTTAGATGTAAGGATTGTGTGGTAAATGAATTAATACATCTGCTTTCTGTATTTCCACCAGTTGTAGCTTTCGATAATGCTGTTATTCCTTCTGCTTACAAGAGACGCTAGTTTGATGAGGGCCAAGAGCTAGATTCATCAGTATTTAGACTACAGTTAACATCTTACACCAGTCAGAATGGCTAAGATCAAAAACTCAGCAGAAAACAGGTGCTGGTGAGGATATGGAGAAAGAGGAACACTCCTCCACTGCTGGTGGGGTTGCAAGCTGGTACTATCACTCTAGAAGTCAGTCTGGCAGTCCTGGGCATATACCCAGAGGATTCCCCATCATGTAATAAGGATACATGCACCACTATGTTCATAGCAGAGCTATTTATAATAGCCAGAAGCTGGGAAGAACCCAGATGTCTCTCAACAGAGGAATGGATACAGAAAATGTAGTATATATACATAATGAAGTACTATTCAGCCATTAGAAACAATGAATTCATGAAATTCTTAGACAAATGGATGGAACTTGAGAACATCATCCTAAGTGAGGTAACACAGTCTCAAAAGATCAATCATGGTATGCACAGATATTAGTCTAGAAGCTTGGAATACCCAAGACACAATTCACATATCAAATGATGCCCAAGAAGGAAGGAGTGGCCCCTGGTCCTGGAAAGGCTCAGTGCAGCAGTGTAGGGTAATACCAGGACAGGGAAATGGGAAGAGGTGAATTGGGAAACAGGAGGAAAGAGGGCTTATGGGACTTTCGGGGCAGGGGGATCCAGGAAAAGGAAAATCACTTGAAATGTAAATAAAGAATATATCGAATAAAAAATAAAAAGAATTCTACTTGTTTAGAAAAATGGCCACAGTAAGTTCTCTAAGATCTATGATCTTACCAGCCTTGAGTAGCTGGCTAGGTTTATAGTACCAAGCATGACTTTCTTTCTGTTTAGAAGGGCTTAAATCTAATGAGTCAGTGGTTGGTTACTACTTACATGTAAATGCCACTGTTGCACCATAAGGGATATCTTATTGTCCTGGTCACTATTGTGGTTTGTAAGCATCACAGCTGGGTAGGACTATTGATTACATTCCTCCTTTCTCAATGTGAATAGCACCTTCTAGTATCATGAGGCTAGTCCTCAGGTGGAGGTTTTCAGGGCAGATTCAGCTCAGTTCCTGGGGCCTCTTTCCAAAATGCATACTGCCTTCAACAATAGAGACCACTTCCTGAAGGCAACTGCAACTCGGGGTAATAGCAGTAGCTTCATAATGTTTTTGGAGTGTTTTGGACTCTCCTTACCGACAACTCCTAAGATGGTTTCTCGTGTCTGTCACTAGGCTTTCTGGTGGATAGTCTGGTGGCAAGTTGGAAGGAATGTTACATCCTCAAGTGGTGCAACTTCATAGGCAAAATGGACACACACACACACACACATATTGTATATACTTGTAGTAAATATAGAATAATGATTGTCTATGATTATTTCAAACATCCATAGAGTTATTTATCCTTCCTCTCTCCTTCTCTTTCCATACTGTTTTTCCTCCTTTCTTCCTAGCATAAGCCCCCTTCCTTCTGAGTCTAACTTTTACAATGTGACTGTACTGGCTAGTTCCACAAATACTACACACGTATGCCTGTTTTTATTCCTAAGTTTATCCTTACTTTACTCTGTCAAGTTAATATACTTTTGGCGTCCCAGTTCATTTAGTCCTCATGAAATGTTAGTTTGCAACTAAACTGTCATGAAGATAAAAATTAGAATTAAAGATAATAAGATATATATTGACTAGAATATTAAATTTGGGTACAAAATTAACAGATTCTACTTCTGTAAATGATTTTATAATCTGTCGTGTATGTATATATTAAATTAATTTATAGCATCTGATTGTGTACTGAGAATTACTGTGAACAGACTGAAGAACACAATAAAAACCTAAGAATTTTCCAAAATTCTGCAGTTTCTTATGATGAAAAGGAAGGTACTTGTACTTTAACAAGTATTTGCAGAAGTTGTTCAGGAAGTGCATAGTTTCGGTGAGCATGCTAGAACAAAGGCTCCCAGGATTGCTAATTTATAAAAGGTTTATAAACTAATAGGAAAGCCTTTTAAGGACTCTAAGGTTCTGCATGTGTTCAAGGAAGGTTAGGGGCTTGTAAGAATGTTGATAAAAAGCATTTGAGATCAGTAAAGCTGAAGTAGGGGCAAAAGTCAAACTTTGGACAGATGTGGCCCAGCTGTGTCTTCTGTGCAAGCGCTGAGACAATCAGTTCTCTTTATGACTATATTAGTTTAAACAACCTCCCCGAGTATATATTCTTGATTGTTGGTGTCCTTTTTAGTCCAATTATCATAGTCCCTATTGTTATCCAATATTGATTATAACTTGGTTTTTCACGGCTTACTTAGAATCAGGTAAGTTTAATATATTTTATAATACACCCCCCCACACACACACACAAAGAGTACTTTATTCATATCCAGAGCAGACTTATGAGGTCAGTATTTATGTTAGGCTCACTGATATATTATGTATACTCATCATGCCAATAAAAATTTTGCCCTGGTGTGTTTAAATAGTTACTATTCCTTAACACACCTGAGAAGGAACAACAGTCCTGCTGCTTCCTGAAATCAATGTCGACAGACTATTTGGACCATAGATAATTAAAGACGCTGTAGAGTGTCTATTAGTGCAACCACATAGCAGTATGGGTAATGCTACAGGGGAGGTGGTGTAGACTCTGCAGAAAGTTGCATAGAAAAGCACTATAGGATATCAAGGAATTCATTTTGGATTTGGTATTTTTTCGAGACAGGGTTTCTCTGTGTAGCCCTGGCTGTCCTGTAACTCATTCTGTAGACCAACCAGGCTGGCCTCAAACTCAGAGATCCGCCTGCCTCTGCCTCCCAGAGTGCTGGGATTACAGGCGTGCGCCACCACCGCCTGACGAGAAATTCATTTTGAAAGAACACATTCTTATGAGTAAAGAGAGAAAAGGAATAGTGGGATTCTGTTTCCAACAGGAAAATTACAATTTATCAAAAAAAAAAAAGAATTTGTAATAATTGGGAGATACTAATCCAGTGTAGACTGGATGGGAGAATTAGGAATAATAAGTGTGGGGTCAAAGAAAGGAGCCCTAGGGATTGGGTTTGCTTGACAATAGAAGGAGCAAAGGGCTTAGAAAGACCCCCAAGCCTCTGTGTGAGAGGATGCAGAGGAAGTCTGTAGGGAAGGAATGGTGATGCTGAGCTCCCGGCAGACTGGAGAACAGCAGAGTGCAGACAGCCCAAGAGCGTGTTCCCCCACACCTAGGCAAGGGGCTCAAACCAGAACTTACATAATTAGAAAGAAATGAACACAGACGCAGGAATGGCATATTAATGCTAAACCAAGGAGGAGGGAAAATGAAAGCTCTAGAAAATAATTAAGGGAAAACCAAAAAGAAAGATAATTTTGACTTCAAATATAGATTACAGTAAACGTTTCTGTAAAATCAGAAAATCTACTTGAATATGTTATACCTAATGTGTTTATGAAAAGATAGGGAGAGGGAGGATATTATGTCCTATGCAGGTGTAGCCAGGTGTGGGGGTAATGGTGCCTCGGCAGTCCACACAGAGGAATCCCTTCCGGTCCACACAGAGGAATCTCTTCCCCGAGGAACCAGCCACAGGATGGTATAGTATAGAAGAGAGTTTACTCAGGGCATGAGGAGGGGAGTTAAGAGGGTAGTAGAGGGAGGGGAGGAGAGAGAGAGAGAGAGAGAGAGAGAGAGAGAGAGAGAGAGACAGACAGACAGACAGACAGACAGAGACAGACGAGAGACAGAGAGTAGAGAAAGGCTGGCCTTGAGCACATGGCGGGGGGTGGGGTGGGGGTGGTGGTGGTGGTGTGGAGGGGATGGGGGGAAGGGAAGAGAACAGAGCAGGGGCAGGAAGAAGAGAGAAGGGAGGGGCTAGCATCCGATTTTACAGTGAGTCAGAACGCTAGTAACACCGTTAGTGGCATTTAGTGGAAGTTTCCAAGCCTTTCCCCAAATATGGAATGAAATATAAACATTTGAACACACATCTAACAAATAATAAGATAAATATTTACCTGGTTGAAAAAAAACTTAACATTTGTTCCTACTGCAATTTTGAATTGAGAACCTCTTAAAAGTTACCCAACAAACACACACATCCTCTTGTTTGCAATGACAGAAATGAGGAAAACCAAAATGATTGTAGATATGGAATAGAAAACACTCCCTGAGTATTGCAGAACCTCCCATCGAATGAGGACTGCCATTTGAGTCCTGTGGAAAAGGTGCTACTCACCAGGAGTACCTTCTGATTTTGACGTGCTTACTTTGAGGAAGGAACAAAAAAACTTTTTGCAAAGGCTCTTTCTACATTTTAAAGTGCTATACAAACATAAAAAAGTATCAGTAGAGGAAAAAAACTGAAAGAGTGGGATCAAAAGGCAAAACTATTAGCTTTAAAGTCTAAACATTTATTCACAGTTTGACTTCTTTTCCCCACTTGCTTCTTTTTGTTTGGGAAAGATCTCAAGTATTTGTTAGTGTTTGAATTTCATGTGAGAAGAAAAAAAAAACAAATAGTAGAGTAACCCATACTAAAAATGTGCACATCCTCTCACGAAAAGAGCTAAGGTGTAACTTTCATGATTGAACGTTCTGAATTAACATTGCAGGTATGTAAGGAACTTCAGCTATTCTACTGCCTGACTCCCAACATTAGCAATAGCTCGAAATGATTGTCAGATTTCTCCTGTATTCATACATTTCAGCTTTTCCCCCACATTTCTTTGAGAATGTCCAAGTGTCATGCAAAAAACAAAAAACAAAACAAAAAAAACAAAAAAACCCACGATGATATTAGTTCGAGCAACTAATTATTAGTTGAAACCATTTTATTTAATTGACATTACACTTACTATCTGACTCATAATGAATTACCGTTCTTGAAATCAAACAACTTTTAGGCTAGCTGGGTTCTAAGGGCCTGCTGTGAGTTTAAAAATGAGAAATTCTGCAAACAACTACCATTTCTATTTAGAAATAGTTTTGAGTTGTATATGTATATCTATCTGCTCATATTACTATGCTAGATGTTCTGCTTATTTTCAAGGGTGAGAGACCTTATTGAAAATGTTGTCCATATCACACTGAAATGAAAAATATAATGAAAAAACATGCTAATACTGCTGATACCTTGTAAATTTAAACTTCCCCATTCAGACTTAACTCCAGCTGTTAAAACACAGATAATGAAAAACCTGTGTAAGTAGTGACCAAAGTCCTCAATGAGGTTGAACTCCAGAGTCACACAATGGTTGAACCATGAACCTGATTGCTTGGGGGGGGGTCACTGACAACCCCTACATGCCTCAAGTTTTCTGGTTTAGTAACTGAATTTCATGGTAGAAAAATCACATTACTTGAATATCAGCATATAGTTTTGTTGTGATATATATTTATAATATATTGTGATAAAATTTATAATATTGCTATGGTTTTGTTAAACACACACACATATATAAAATACATATATATTGCTTTTATCACAATAGCAAATGATCTATTATTAAAAATTTCTTGTATGTAGCTAATTTTGAAGTAAGCTGAATAATCCCAGCAAAGCAGTTAAATATTTGGAAACTGTTACCACCATGATGTTAGCACACTCTTTGCCCTATTTTTTAAAATTACTATACTGAATGAGAAAAATTTAAGATGACCCAGATCAGTGTGGTTATTCTGTCACATTAATCAGGCTAAAAAAAAAACCCTTTTACTTTAAGGTCATGATCTAAATGAACAATAAAACTAATAAAAACTAACATCACATCAGTTATTTGATAAAAATATACTCAATGACTTCAGTGGTCGTCATCAAAACAATATGTGGGGAGAGAGAGAGAGAAAGAGAGAGAGAGAGAGGGGGGGGGAAAGGAGAAGGAGGAAGAGGAGAAGGAGAAGGATGAGTAGGAGGAGGAGGAGGAGGAGGAGGAGGAGGAGGAGGAGGAGGAGGAGAAGAAGAAGAAGAAGAAGAAGAAGAAGAAGAAGAAGAAGAAGAAGAAGAAGAAGAAGAAGAAGAAGAAGAAGAAGGCGGCGAGGGAGAGGGTACTTTTACTGACAATCACTGTCCTCTGTGTTACACTGTCCTCTGTGTTACACTAATACTAACTTCAAATTACTCCATGCTCTTTTCAACACCATCTATAGGGATACATGTGCAATTGCAAGTGATCTGTACAATTCCTCCATCTTAAGTCTTTAGTTTCATTCTAATAACTACTATGACTTAACTCAGTTGTTATCTATTCACTTCAAACCTAACTCATTAATCCTGGAAAGCATCCATCATAAGTTGTAAAAACACATGTAAAATATATTATCTTTGTTGAAAACCTGGGGACAAGGAAGAACATTTCTGTTCTTTCTTTGATTTAGCAATTTAATCACACAATGAAAGCCAATGTCTATTAATGCACAGAAGAATTGGACCATATTTATAGGCATTTATAGACAGCTACATTAAGCATACCCAATGTACAGATAGACTAATTTCAGATAAACACATAAAATCACACCTGGTTTGGATGTATACTATGGAGAAATCAGATAGGGAAATTGACTTCTGCATGGGCAGTATTGGGTTAGATAATATAAACAACTGTGAAGGATGCACTTGGTGATACGTATTTATTTGACATAGGAGATTCAAAGATGGCAGTTGGAACATTTCCCAAAGGCACAAAATGGAAAAAGACAGATAGTTAAATATGTTTTTATATTGATATATTAAAAAACCCAGTAGAATGCTATGGTCAAAAGTTAAAAGAACATTATGATAGGCGATGGGATCAGATAGGGAATTCTGGGGTGCAAATGGAGTCTGAGTTCTTGATAATTATGGGCAATATTATCCTAAGTGCATTGATGAGGAAGAAGAAGAAGGAGGAGGAGAAGAAGAGAAGAAGGAGGAGAAGGAGGAGGAGGAGGAGAAGGAGGAGGAGGAGAAGGAGAAGAGAAGAAGGAGGAGAAGAAGAAGGAGAAGGAGGAGAAAAAGAAGAAGAAGAAGAAGAAGAAGAAGAAGAAGAAGAAGAAGAAGAAGAAGAAGAAGAAGAAGAAGAAGAAGAAGAAGAAGAAGGAAAGAGAAAGAAAGAAAGAAAGAAAGAAAGAAAGAAAGAAAGAAAGAAAGAAAGAAAGAAAGAAAGAAAGAAAGATCTTTAGAAACTGGCAAATCCTTCATGACAGCTGGTACACAAACTAGAACAGAAAGTGTTCGAGGGGGAGAAGCACTCCAGTCTGCAGCACCATGTCTGAAAGTCAGAGGACTCCAGGCTGCACTAGAGTGTGTGCATAGTCAGCAGAAGAGTTCAAGTTAGGAGCTGAAACAAAGAACTTCACATTTCCACAAGAAAAGGTCTGAGAGTCGGGTCAGGTAGACTATCCCTGAAGCTGTGTTAAAATCAAGATGATAATTCTCAAAGGAGGGAGACATGTAAGTGCCAGAGGGCAGGAGAGGATGCTAAAGGAAGGGACGGTGAGCATAGAGGGTAAAGGTGCATTTACGTCTGATGAGAATTCAGCACTGCCATTGTGTTTGGTCCCGTCTCTGTAGCAGACTTAGGCATGTAGAGAACTTGAAAAACATCTTTTATCTACAGACATAAACGGTGAGAGCCAATTTTCTACATAAATTATTGGGTAGTCTGCTGATCAGAGAAATAGCTGTTCAAAGGGAATTTACAGGGAATTTCTAGGGAAACAAGTTAGTTGCCAATTTCACAGGTTTGGTTCAAATCATGCATTTCAGTGACAGATTTGTTTTCAGTACTTGAAACCTTTAAATAATTTCTTCATTGATGTTAATTGTGCTATCCTGAATGCAGATTAATCATAGATAATTTTGTTCTATTGTTCTTTAAGATGTTAATGTATGTAATATGTAAAATTAGACATATTTAAGGATTTCTTATGATGCCTCACTCTGAACACATATTATGAAATGTACTAATCAGAACAAATGTGTATATTTTCTCAAATACTTACTGTGTTTCTTTATGGTGAGAGCACTGAGAATTCCTTCTTCTAGCTTTGCTGAATAATGCTTTCAATTGTCATTACTGATAGCCCCTACTGTGCCATAAGACCCCAAAACTTGCTATGTCTATCTTGTTGTGACTTAGTATCCATTGCTTCCCTTTTCTCCCTCTTGACTCTTCTCACTTCACTGTGGTCTTTGTGGGTCTGCGTTTTGTCATGCTGTTGGGGTACTGAGCAGATGAATCACTGAGTGTAGACTGCCATTTACTCTGTACTGGCTCAAGCAAAGCACTAATATACCCTCAGGGGTGGGAAAATGCAGCCTAGGAAGTAGGAGGCTGAAGCTAGGGTTTCCCCAGCTCCCAGATGTCCAGTCGACACTGGAAACTGCATGGAGTCCGGAAGTAGGGAGTGGTGTGTGTGTGTGTCCTGAGACAAAGAGCCAGTCGCAGCGGGGCTGGACTCGCTCCCAAACTCCTGAATATCCAGACATCATTGGTCCGCAGGGATTTGGGAACAGAGTGCGCCTGCAGACTTCTGGGCATCCGTATACTGCTGCAAGTTGTGGAGGAGTTGAGAACAAAGGATGCCCTTAGGGTGAGGACCAGCCTGGGGGTGGGAGGATGGGGAACTCTGGCTTAGCTCATGGGCAGAAGTCCTTAGCTTAGCAGTGTTTATCTGGGAGGGGACTAAGAGGGGATTCTGTAGGAAGCGAAGGCCTTCTCCATGTTCCGCATGGAGGTTCTTGATGAAAGAGACAGTCCTTGGGTCCAAACTGTTTATTGATCATTCATCGTGGAAAATGGGTGCATTTCCACCTTCTCAGGGTGGATCAGAGATTTATTACCTTCTGCAGGAAGGAATGTCTGAGAAGGGATGCTTCTTGACAAAACAAATGTCTGAGAAGGAAGGCTTCGGGGCCTCTAGATACCTCATTAGTATGGAGACCTCTGTTTTGGGCTATATGACCACAGGTTCTGTGTCCTATGCAGCAAGTGAGGAACATGTTTATGCCAGGAATGTGTTATAGAGCAAGGAGGCAGGTGGGGGTCTGGGTGCTGGGGACTCTGAACTACTCAACCCTTTCCTGTTACCATCCACTGCCCCACAGTCTTAATTGTCATGTCATTCATGATATTCCCCATTGTTATTATGAGATTAGGTTTAATAACATGGACGTTAGACACACAGATAAGAGAATGCTGGACCAAAGACATGAGGCTGATGAATAGACAGAAGGAAAGTGAGTGCTTTATGCCCAAGTTGTGGGGACAGTATGGATCAAAGAATATGTTTTACATTATGGATAACTTTGTAGCAGCGTCTGGGGGAGAAGATGGTAAGCTAGGTCAATAGAGCCTGCAAGCGTAGCGAGGATGACGGAGATGTGCGTCTGTGATGTGAGTGAAGGCTCATGGGCTCTCAGGCCAGGCCACTGGAGGGACAGGAACCACCAGATTAGACTGAGGACATGGACATTTTCCAGCACGATAGAGACTAAGCAAAAGGAAAGCACAGACAAGTAGCAATTTTGACAAAATACAGACATCAATGTCTGACTGAAGCAAAGATGTTTGAGCAATTGGACAGACAGTAACATGGATTTTTTTTCATAAAATGTATTTATTTATGTATATGAGACACTGTGGTGTCTCAGAGATACCAGAAGAGCACATCAGATTCCATTACAGATTTGTTGTAAGCCTCCACATGGTGGCTGGGAATTAAAACTCAGGACCTTTGGGAAGAGCAGCCAGTGCTCTTAACCCCTGAGCCATCTCTCCAGATCCAGTGACATCGATCGTGATAAGAATGGGTTTGATTGTTCTGGTTTGCAATGTGCATTGTGTAGAGAAAATATTGATTTACGGTACCTCTTAGAACACAGAGTTTATATGACAAAAAGATAGGAGCGCACCACTGTCCTCTTGGAAGCTGTACAACGTTTTCTATGCCATTGTAAGATAGAGTCATGGCTTTCATGGCAGAAATCTCCATATTGTCTAGCTCATGATTCTCTAAGTGAAAAACTTAAAATGCATCTTACTAGGTAAGAATTACTAGGTAAGAATTACTAGGTAAGAATTTTGAGATGTTAAGAGAAATGTCCAGTTGGGCGGTGGTGGCGCACGCCTGTAATCCCAGCACTCTGGGAGGCAGAGGCAGATAGATTTCTGAGTTCGAGGCCAGCCTGGTCTACATAGTGAGCTCCAGGACAGCCAGGGCTACACAGAGAAACCCTGTCTCGAAAAAAATAAATCCACCCTCCCCCCAAAAAGAGAGAGAACTGTCCAATTGGGAACTGACTTCATTGTCATTAACAGTTTCGAGAGATCAGCCATGAACAGCTATGGTCTCATTCGTCCACCATCAAAGCAAGCAGGGATGACCCTCACTTTCCCATAAATTCCATTGGCTAATCCTGTTTTTAATCATCCAATCTACTTCCTCAGAACTTATGCTGTTACATGGTATCTGCCTCGAACATCAGGTAATCTCCACATCTCCAAATCCTTAAGTTATGCTATCTGCAAAATGTCCTCGGTAGTATTAGTCTAGGAATTAAGTAAGTCAAGAATTCAATGTCTCCATTTTTGTTCCTGTTACAGTATCTGTGACTTAGCTATAGAAAAAAATGGAGACACATACTGCAAATTGATTGCAACTTTGTTATTTCAGAAGACATAACGAAGTCTCAGAGAAGATATAAAATTGGAACAGATTTGTGGCATTTCTGTTAATAGTAGAGCTGAAGGGATTCACCTTCTTAAATTATCTCTCTCCTGGTTTATTTATTAGGAACTTTATACTTGCTATCAGCAGACTGATGGGTTTAAGATTAGATTGTTTTCAATTGTTTTCAGTGTGTCCATAAAAGAGGCAAACTCTTGTTTAGGTTATTAGCCTTAATCACACTCAAAAATTGTTTTATGTCATACAGCACCATTGAGTTTGTATGTGACAATCTTATTCCTGACTTATTCCTGCTTTAACTTTTAACTGCTCTAAACTGCCAGAAAGCTTGTGACTGCAGATAACCTGCTTAGGCAAAGTGTCTGACAGCCACTAATACCCCTGTCATAGGCAGCTGAGATGCGCGATGAAGCTGATAACCTGAAAATCGAGCTGAAATGATGACTTCAGGCAATGTTGCCTGTGGCCAGAGACTTAATTCAGAATTCAAGTCATTGCAGTAAACTGAGTCCTTTGCTTGCTTTTACTATCAGGCATTTTATATATTTATTTATTTATTTATTTATTTATTTATATTAATTTAATTAATTTATTTCTTTTTTTTATAGTGACTTTATTTTTTTCTGTTAGATATATTTTTTTATTTACATTTCAAATGATTTCCCCCCTTGTGGCCCCCCACTCCCCAAAAGTCCCATAAGCCCCCTTCCCTCCCCCTGTTCTCCCACCCACCCCTTCCCACTTCCCTGTTCTGATTTTGCCTTATATATTATAGTAGGCCTTGTGACAAGTAAATGTGAACACATTGTTATGACTTCATCTGATTCAGTAGCTCAAAAATAAAGTTAAAAGCAGATATGGTGATATTGTAAAGACATACTATAATTAACATAAAGAATATTTGGAGCATCCATATTAAAATTCTTCAAGAAGACTTCCCCACATTCTGAGCAGTAAGCATGAAAACAAACAAACAAACAAACAAGTGAACCCAAAACAAACAACAATGACATTTTCATCAGTGGACCAAAAAGGAGAAGTTGCAAACCTATTTGTTTTCAAAACTGAAACAATAGATTGACCAGAATTTTAGGATAACAAGAATGTAGAATTTTATTACAGAGGTGAAATCAAATAAAGAATTTTAATTTGTTTATTATCTTAAAATGAGCATTGTTGACCCAGGTTTAGCCACGGAACAAATAAATTGGAAATCTCCCTGAAAAGGGGAAGTGTTTTTTGTCATGGTCCTTCTGAAGGTTGTCTGGCATAAGGTATTGATGGCTAAGACTAAATTAGGATTCAGTGTTAATATTCATGTCTTCTTGCTGTAGAATTTAACGAGTCTACGTCTTCTTATAGCCTCTGACAGGCATAAATGCTGCATTGATATACCTCACATAGGAGGAACATTCCAGCATGATTATCCATTAAACAAATTATTTTCAAAATGTCAAGGCTTTGGGTTTCTTGGTTGATCAGAAACGTGCTGAAATCCAAAATTCAGTGTAAGCCTATGTGATGATTTACATTAAGGAAAAACTCTCAATGTTTTAAAGAAATTTTAACTGCATTAATTCTTGTTCTACAAATCTAGAAAATTTTGATGGCTATTTCCTTTACATTTTTTATTTCTTTCACTCATGAGAAATTCAAACTCACTGTGTGATTCTTCCTCAAACATATCAGCACTGTTCTTTTTACACTTTCCAACACCTTCAGTGTTTGTGCTAAGATGTCTAGTACTATCTGTTAGAGACAATAACCTTATTAGCACTTCTTTAGATGAGAAACTAAGTGTCACAGAGGCTTAATCTATACAAGATTTTGACAATAGCAAACATCTTGGAATTTTCTTTATGAGTTCTCTATAACCTTTAAAATGTATATGCTTTTTGTTGTTTGTTTTCTCAAATACTTCACAAAGTGATGGGACATGGAGGGGCAGGCAAACCCCACACTCACACATTTGCTCTCTTGCATGGTATGCTCTGGGTTTGCTCCACAAATTTATATGAAACTCTCAGCACCAACACTGGCTTGTAAGATCTACAATCCTTCTCAGTTGGCCATTTTTTCCTCTTGCCTCTGATAATTATTTTCCACGAACACTTTAAGAATAGTCTCCCAACTTACTGTCATCTATCCTGATTTCTAAGTTCTGTACAACAGCTGAACAAGAATACACTACTGCTGAACCCAGTTTGGCAGCCACAGCTCTGTGCTGTTCTACAGTTTTTCAGATTCAACGACAAGACCAAATGGTCACAGGGGTCCAATGAGCTCAGCATTTACTGGAAGGGTTTTGAAATGGAAAAGTCAGGATAGTGACTTTATACAGAACGAAAAGGTAGTCTATAGAGCAGGACGCAGGAGGCAATGGGGTGCCTAGTAACTCAAGGTAAAGCTTAAGAGCATATCCAACTATGGTCAGCTGCTGTGGGTGTGGGTTCACTGCTCTTAGCAGACTGCACAGTCCTTACTAATAGAATGTTCTGCTGCAAGTTGTTTTTTCTACAAAAGTTTTCACAGTTGTTATTATTAAGACTTTCATATAAATCTTTCTTGTACCCAAACCACTATGGCAGACTGGATGTTATATGTGTATAGATACGGACAAGACATAGACAGACATAGACATAGACATAGACATAGACACATACATAGACATAGACATATAGAGATAAAGAGATACAGAGATATATGAGTGAGAATTGCAAAATCTAGAAACAGCCAGAGAAAATTTCTGTAAGTATATCCATGAAATTGAAGCCAATTTTATAATAGTATTTTTGTGGAAATATCTTATTTAATGATGTATTCATGTGAAAACATTGTAAATTAAAAATGAAATATTTACTAGAATATGACATTAACCAATAAATGTACATTGAAATGAACATGTGAACATGAATATGTTCATGAAATGAACATGAATTATGAACTAATCATTCTAAATTATCAGTACTGAATATTTAAAAATACCATCTGATGAAAATTACTAAAATATTCTTAACTGTTTGTAGGAAATTTTATTCTTACTTTTTTTCCAAATTTTTCTAAAAATTAATAAGTCACATTAGGGGTAAAAATCTCAATTCTCCTTTTAACATTGAATCTCTTTTTCAGTACCATCTTCATCTTGTTTCCTCTTTGGACTATTTAACTGACTTATCTCAGTGTAGCTAACATTATCTAACTGAGTGAGAAAACCTGCTAATTTCTCTTTTCCCCTCTATCTGCATGAGGATCTGCTAAGCCTTTGCTTATTTATAAAACTCAATGTGTAACTTCATATCTTCCTGTTATCAGGGTCCTGATGAGACCATGTAAGTTGTTACTGTGTTTTCTGTGAGCAATTCAAGTCTTATCACAATTGGCACCTTCACAATGTCTTTCTGTTTTCTTTCCAGGACCCCCTGTTTCACCTGGAGTCACACAGATCTGAGAGAGGAAGGGGCAGATGTCCTTTTGACCCCAACTCCTCCTTTGTGTCCACGCTAGTTGGTAATTATCATTGACACAGACATCAGGTGTCATCCATGGTGATTTAAAATATATTTTTCAATTTCCATACATTCTTTGGCACTTCTTTATACACTTTGCCTTGCCAAATCTATCAGT
>NC_067473.1:14838150-14867572 GCF_947179515.1 Apodemus sylvaticus | reverse complement strand
CCAAATCTATCAGTTGGTATCTGGAGAAATGATGCTGAATTTCAAGTCATGCTATCTTTGGTAATCTGACTCTAAAATAACTACAGATGTCATAAAATACTTGTGTCTCATGATGAAAATCAAATGTCTACAAATACTTGGAACAGTGTGATTTTTATGGTGGCATTTAGCATTCAGAAAATATAACTTTATAATGGCTTTATAAAAACATAGCCAAAGAAAATCAACTATTTAAAAATATGTCAATTTTCTATCTCACTATATGAAATAATTTGGAGAATTTCATGTGTGTGTGTGATTGTATGCTTATTTTACATTTTTTGTTATCCATAGTATTCATCAAAAACTCAATGTAAGATTATTTATTTAAATTCTTATTTTACATCTCTCTCTCTCTGTGTGTGTGTGTGTGTTATATGCATGTGCATGCGCATGCAGAGATCAGAGAATAATACACAGGTGTTTAATCATTTTTTCTACCATGTAGATGCTAAGATCTAGGTTATCATCTGGTTTCCCGAGCCATTTTCTTGTCCCCACTTTTTTCTACCATGTAGATGCTAAGATGTAGACTATCATCTGGTTTCCTGAGCCATTGTCTTGTCCCCACTTAATTAAATTCTTCCTTAGCTAAAATATAAACTATAGTCTGATCAGCTCAAACTCACACTAAATGTGGGCATCGAAAGAATCCAGTGAGATCATGCTGTGGGATAGATGTTGCAATTTACCTCAGATTAATTAAATGAGTTGCCCAAAGACCTCTCTTACTACAATAAAGGAGCATGCTTTTTTTGTATTATTTAAATTTGAAAACAATGACCAGGTCAAAGTACTTCAGAACGACAACAATGTGACAATATGAGAATTCCTATATCTTAAATGGATGGAGCAATTCCTGATACCTAACATGTGAGCTAAGAGTTCTCAGTGTTGAGAGGCTCTGGGGGGTCCCTATGAACAAGACGCTAGCCTTACTTTTCAGTATATGTTTTCAGTTGATTGTATATATATGTTCGTCTCTCATGACCATTAATGCTCATTTCTCTTTGAAGAAAATGAGAAACTGTAAGTTGTAGAGATATCATATTCTGATATCATAAACTGATAAAACTTGGAATACTTTGCTGATGTTTAAAAAGTTACTCTGAAGGGCGGGAGAGATGTCATGTTGTTTAAGTGCACTGGTTGTCCTTGCAGAGCTCTGGGGTTCAAGTCCCAGCACGTTATCTTACAACCTTCTCAAATGCTAGTCCTGGGGATCTAATGTCCTCTTCTGAGCCCTCCAGTCACCACACCCACATATGTACGGGCACACATGCAGACAAAACACCCATACACTAACAATTAAGATTAAAACTGTAAAAGTAAAAGGCGCTTATTATTGGTTCACACTGTGCACGGGAGAAACTGTTCCCTTCACGTGGTTCAAGACATGACAAGCCTTGTATTCTGCTTGCTACACTTTTCTATCTGGATAATCGTTCTCAGACAGACAAGAAAAATTCTCTAGAGAAATAAAATCCGATGCTAGCTCTATTAGTCAGGAGCTATGACGTTAACATTAAAATTAAAATAGTCTAAAATAAGAATTTTGCATAGTAAGTTGAAACTTGACTAAATATGTATTTTTAAAATGTATAGTTTTAAAAATATCTATTTTAAAATATTTTATCTTTTATAAATTTGAACATGAAATGTGGTGTGTGTGTGTGTGTGTGTGTATGTGCACTTATGTAGAGTATGAAGAGACCTTAAATATAAAAACAGAGCTGTTAAGACAGCTTAGACAGTAGTAATCACAACTTAGGAATGGCATTCTTGCTGAATACTATATCCATAATTGCTAGACATTCCACAAGAATTGGCAGGATCTGATTAAAAGTGCTTACATTTGATAAACTGAACGTCTGGATGGAGTACAGACTGAGAAACTTTGGCAAACAGAAAACAAGTTTTGAGATATTTCTCCTATTAAAAAGATTGGAGGTTGGATATTGCATGCCATATGTTCCTATACAGCGAAATCCTCAAGTGTTTGGAAGTGAAGACCAATCATTCAAGCATTTTGTTTAAGTGGTGAACATGGTCATTTCCATAGCCATCTATGTTGCTCAAGAGACGTCTCTCTGGAGCTTGTTTAGTCTTGGACTCAAGAACTTAAAGCTGAACTATTTAAGAGGAGTATTATTACTGGAGGGACATTGCCAAGTGAATTTCATTGAACTACTAAATCGAATTACTTTGTGCTGAATATGAAGTGCTTGCCATCTGAGGGCTGTTTTATTTATTCAGAGGAGAAATCAAATAACAAATAGCTCTCCAAGCTAAACACAAATTATAGAACAATCCCTCCAATGAGAAGAAATAAAAATAAAATTCTTCACATTTGTCCAATCTCCCTCATCCCAAAAATACTTTGAAGAGATCATTTACTCAGTGTGGAAAAGCTCTAGCCATTGGACTGGAAACCTGATAACCTATGTGAGCCACAGCTCTTTACACGATAAGAAGGAAAATAATTCACTTAGTTGAAAAAGCAGTAGAAATTGAGCTGGGAAAAATGGAGCTCCCTGACTTGGAATTTGGACAGGTTTGGTGTTGCCTACAAGGACAGAGAAGAACGTATTAATGTGTTATTTTATAGCCACACCTGTTCTGTTCTGGTGGGTTAAAACAGAAGCCCAACACAAAGAGAACCAACCATTTTTTAATCATTCCTTGTGTCTTTGTTTGGTGAATGCCACACAATGGATAATGCCTGTTTTCGTGAAGACTAACATGAGAAAACAATGATAGATGGCAATATTTACAAGACAACGAGCCTCCAAAGACAAACAGTATTATTTCTATTAGTCCTTTGAAAAAAATTCATGCAATGTGTTTTGATCATACCTACCCTTCACCCCCGACTCCTTCCAGATCACATTCATCTTCCCTAACCACCAAAGTTTGTGTCCGTTTTTCTCATCCCCATCAAGTCCAGTTGGTGCTCCCAATACATTTTTGGAGTTGTGATCTTCAATTGGCAAGGAATCAGTTGCTCAAACTTCCTCCTCTGGAAGTGGGACTCCTTGTCCATCTCCCCTCTCCATGTTGGCGTTTTCTCATTGAGCTTACGCAGGCTCATGCATACTCTCATGACCGCTGTGAATTCGAATGTGCATACGAGATCCATACATGGATGGAAGTTTCCCTACTAGTATGTTTCTCTATGACTTCTGCAATGCTAGTTACTCCTCCCCATTTCCTCTATTCCTCTATTTCCACTTCCACTTCCCAACCAAAGCATTCTTCCAGAATGATTAATGTTCTGCAGTATTTCTTAAGTTTATCTATTGAGCCAGAGTCTCACTATGTAGCCTGGGCAGCCTGGAACCCAATATGTAGACTATACAGCTCTTGAACTCATATCCATCCACTTATGTCTCTGTCGCTCATGTTCTGGGAATAAAGATGTGTACCGGTATCCTTGTTTATGTCTTAGCTTTAGATACAACTTTAATGTTAGTTAAGTAATTCACTTAACTTAATGTTCTCTGGAGTAAAACTGAATATTATTACTAAGCAAGTGAAAGAATTAAATATGTATGCTTTTTCTTAAATTTGGAAATAAATTAATAACAGCTTCTGTGTTAGAAAGAACTCAGTGGTCATCTGGACTCATGTTCCCTATGATCAGAATCTAATCAAACTGAGGTTAAACATTAGTTTGTTCTTCAAATGTCATTGAGACCTGATTTGTCTTGGTAGCATATGTAAAAGCTCATTCCTCATGCACAATATTTTGTATGTGTTTAGCCAATTTCATTCCCCAGGAGGACTCACAAATACTCTATCAAAAGATGTTTTAATAACTGTTAACTATTTAATAGTTTAAAAACTATTGATACCCTGAGATTTGCAGTAAAGTCAGCTGCTGTGTTACTTCCTTGTGGCTTTCTAATACTCGGAAGGAACTTAGCACTTATCGTACCCAGTAAAATAGAATAATAAGCACATTATTTGGTGGTCAACAAAATCAGAATCCTTGAACTGATTTCTTTGTGTCGCATATTTCCTTTCTTTTCAGCTCTTAGGTTTAAGACAATATACCTTAGGTTCTCTTGTACTCTTTCTTTCAATCATATGGATACTTATGTTTTACATATTATTTTCCCCATTAATTTTGTTAGAATTTCTGGTGTATTGTAATCCTATCACACCTGAAAATATGTACACCTTATTAAGATAAAAAGTATCTTATAAGCTAGAGAAACCACTTGGCTGTGTCACATTGTGTGTGTGTGTGTGTGTGTGTGTGTAGGTGTTGTAATGTGTGTTTATGGGTGCCTGTGTGTTTATGTGTGCAAGTGTGTTGCAAGCACATATGTGTTTATGGGTGCCTGTGCCTCTGCTCATGTGTGTAGCAGAGAATGAGGATGTTGGTGGTTCTGCTTTAATAGTTTGCAATTCTTTCCTTTGACAAAATGTTTCTCTTTAACCTAGAGTTAGCCTGGTGTCCAGGCAAGCCCCAGACACCATCCTGTCTCCATCCTGTCTCCAATTGTACATTTCTGAATGTACGATTAGGCATGTGTGAGTTAGGACATCCAGCTTTTGGCATGGGTGTACAGGATCCAAACTTCTGCACCCATGCTCGCCTAGGAACTGCTCTAACCCACAAACCCAATTCCTCAGCTCTGCATCTCTTAACTCTTAATAGGACATTTTTAGGGATACAAATTCAAGACTTAATATTTGATTTCAGTAAATAGCCAGCATTAAAAAATATTTTGGGGGTGGCAAGATGGTTTAGCAGATTAAAACAAGCTTGGTTGCAAGCTTTAGTTTTATTTATCTCACAGGAAGACAGATATCCTCTGATTCCCACATGTATTCTGTAAAAACACTCATATTCTCATTTCTATCTGCTTATGTGTGCATGCACACATACCATATACAATAAATTTTATAGTATTTTGAAATTATTCCTTTTGAACATTTATGGTACCAATGTGAGTTTTTCAGCAAATAAAACTATGTCTATAAACATTAGAGTTTTGTGATGTTTCATTAAAAATTATATGTAGATAAATGCCCCATTGCTAGTTCTATGCATTAAACATAGTTGTTAATTGAACAGAACATAACTGAAGCTCATATCAGGAAAACATAAGCAATGGTCTCAAGTTCTTAGTGGTAAGGATTTTAAGAATAAATAATCATTTCCGCTGAATTACGTATATTTATATCAAGAGCAGTTAGGAATGAATATTTATTTCTTGAATTCACCCCACTAACTGCATAGACAGAGACTTCTAGTCTCTTACCACTTTGCCATCCCCAAAGAATCTCTTATTCACGGCTGCTGCTCCCTCCCATTGGCAAAATGCCCGCTGTCTTCATGCTTCCTGCAGCTTCTGGCCATGGCTGGGTCTCCGAAGAGCCATTTAAATACTTGGCTTATATTATAACCATTTCCTCAAATGAAAGGAAAAGGAAAAGAAACACTCAGTGTCTCCCTAAAAATACCCCTACTCTCCAAGCTTACGTCTCCATCATGTCCCTCATGAATTTAATTGACCATGACTGTGTTGATTGATGTTGCTGGTTGCCTACCAAGCCAATACAGCTACAGACATGAGTGTCAGCTAATGAACACTCTTTTCTTAAACATTTTTGCACCAGAAACCACTCTCTTAGCCTTTAAGAGTATGGCTAGTCAACTGGCAAGACAAAGAAACCCAACAAAACAAACAAAAAACCAAAATGTCCACAGCTCACTACCTAACAACATTTCACTCTGTGTGGGCTCCCTCTGTATGGACGGTCACTTATTCAGAAGGCCGATGCATGTGTCATTATTATGAATCTTAGAGCATTTATACATAAGATCAATAGGAGAACTTTTGAGTAAAATAAAACAAGAAGGTAGCAAATAACTATTATGACTTGCTTATAGTAGATGATTAAAATATGTATTCCTACATCATGAATAAAAATTCACAGGCTATACAATCCATTAACTAAATTGACATTGAGTTTCCTAAAATACTAAGGGGCATTAGGTCTAAACTACAAATAGAATCCCATTATAAGAATAAAGTTAGGCAGAAAAGTGTTTATTGCGTATTTTACATTTACAGTATATTTGTTCTTAAATATGACTTAGAATAGTCACCTTTTCCCTTATTTTAGAATTTGCAATGTGCAATTTGTAATTTATTATATACACAGACTTGCAATAGCAGCACGGTTCTGAGGCTGCTGCTAATGTGGACAAATGCTAGAACAAAATTAATTGTTCATGATTTTAAATTAGGAATTTATCATTAATCCCATAATATTAATAATTAACATTGTTATAATACTTACATTTAATGTTCTTAAATGTTAATATTAAGATTAAAATAAAAATTCAAGAATTCCTTAATTTATATGAATATCTCATAGTCTCCTATCAACTGATTTTTTTTTCCTGCTTAAAAAAAAATAATCGAGGTCCACAGAGGGGTTTGAAGGTAGAATTGAAGAGATGGAAATTCTTCAATTACTGTACTCATTGGTGAAATTTAAAAATAAAATCAAGTAAAAATAAATCTATTCTTATCCTAAAAACTTTCTACTGTATTTTGTAGCATTTCTAACATCTAAAGGGAGGTTTAGATATTTGTGATTGTTAATTCATTAAGGTGCTCATTGAGTTAATAAATGTTTATTATTTATTTAGCATCATCAGTGACCCAGACATTAGTAGAGTATATTTTCAAGTATACAGAGAGCGAACTGAAACAAAGCAAGGTGATTGGTATGTTAGATGTAAGCATAGTGCTTCATGGTGGAACCAAGCAATCAAGAAAGAGTCAGTGGAAATTGAGCAGTAGCCAATAAATGGCAGCCCTGGGAGTCGAGGTGAGACCCCATGGTTTCCCTAGGTAACCAGCATATTAAAATGATAAATGGCTTTCTAAGGGTCAAACTGAAGATTTGTAGCTAGACATTTAGCTTGATTCCAGTGCAGAGTTATATCTATCATAACATTGCCTATGTGTAGACATTAGTACTGAGTATAAGTTCTATCCTCCTGTCACAATGCCCTGAAAACCTGTGTCTTACATTCTTGTATAACGAGTTAGCTACCTAAAATTAATTCAGCATCACTTAGCATTCCAATCTAGTTCTATAACAATCAAAAAAACCATTTGGCATAAAGATCAACTTGTCTTTATTAAAAACCATCAAAGTAGATTGGGCATAAGTTAAAACTTTGTCTAGGACAATATATAGGAGAGCATAGAAATCTAAAGCCTTGGATGTTTAAGCTCTTACTATTTAAATACTAAAAGACATTTTACTCCACATATGTCTCTACTTCCTTTTATAATTAAGGAAAATAACATTAATCCAGATGTCATTTGTTATTCATTCCAGGAATTACAAAATATTGACTCAACATTTTAATGACACCAAATATTTATAATTTTAAGAAATATTGTTAAAAATATTTACTTTCTTTAAGTATTTATTTTTCTTTAAGATAATATAGAATAGTTTCTCTCATTTCATTAATTATTTATTAATCATACCTAAAGCTTAATTCTAATTTATTTATATTTCTTGGCAATGTATTGTCTTTCTTTTAGTTTTTTTGGGGGGTGGGTAGGTGGGTGCAGGTAATGGTTTGCCAAACACAGTACCTACATGTTATAGATCGATTGTGTTGTGTTTTCACAATGATAATATAACATGAAAGCAGAAACGTTTCCTTCTGAGGATCAGCTAACATGCCAACCAAAACACATTTGGTTGTTTCCATAGCTTACGGTGTTTTGCACCTGGCTAGCTCCTTTGAAGTTTAAATAAAAAAGTTTATATTTAGCTATTTGAATTTTCATGAAGTATTTTCTTTCATCTAACTACAAGAAGAGAAATTGGGTAAAAATGAAAATATATCATCTTGGAACATACAACCTGCCAAGCTAAGACATTATTTGCTATCACAGGGCTGCCATCTACTGGCTGATATGGTTATTGTTTGGCCTTGATCAAGACAAGCAGAACTTTGAAACTGAAGGAAAGGAAAATAATCATAATATTTTAAAGACCCGGTCTTCAGAGAAGTATATCTATATTTTAACATAGATTCTATCCCCTTTTTATTTTATTTCCTTATCATCACACCTTTCACTTTGCATATGTTGAAACTTGACAAGAACACAGCAGACCTCTTTCCTTACTGAAACGCGTTTTCTCTTTCTCGAGGTAATTGACTATAGATCCAAGGTGAGAGGACTGAACTGGGCACTCGACACCTTTCACCCTGATTTGCTGCTTGCGAGCATTCTGCTCATTTGTTTTCCCATTTCTTGCTCACTCTATGAAAATTAAACCCTCAAAGGAAGTCCCGTGCGCCTGTCCTTCATTCATGCTGGAATGTTTTCTAGTGTGTGCGTTATCCACGCTCGTATCCACGCATCCAGAGATGCCCAGTGCCACTGTCCTGTCCGGAAGACTATTTTACAGGCATTCTCGGGATTCGCTAGCTCAGATGATCTTTCTGCGTCCTTTTTCTGCAGTGCTGTTTGTTCTTTGTAGATGTCGCACGTGGGACTGGTACCTCAGAGTCACTAAATCTGCCCTTTGATCAGTTATAAATTTCTGTAAGAGCCTCTATTCATGGCGGAAAGACATTTCTTTGATAGGCAGATAATCAGAGCTACTCTGATCTGTAATAATTAAGATAAGCATTTAGAAACAGTTGGAATGGGTTATTTTACCAAAATTGCAATAATATTTTCTTCTCTAAGTTCTGTGACCTCACTATCCATGGGTTCTTGCCTAGGTTTACAGTTACAGGCATGAGTTGGCGCCAACTGAGCAGGTCTCAAGTCTAAGGAGACAGCTGTTAGCTATCCCTAAGACATTAGTGTCAGCCGGGCGGTGGTGGTGCTCGCCTTTAATCCCAGCACTTGGGAGGCAGAGGCAGGTGGATTTCTGAGTTCGAGGTCAGTCTGGTCTACAGAGTGAGTTCCAGGACAGCCAGGGCTACACAGAAAAACCCTGTCTCGACAAAAACAAAAAAACAAAACAAAACAACCCCCCCAAAAGATATTAGTGTCAGTGTTGCATTGCTGGGCGTATCTTGTTGGGCTCATCATTACTGTAGTTTATAGGATTAACTATAAGCATTGATTGCTACAAGGGAGAGAGAGATCCAGTTTTCTACAGGGTCTCCCAAATTCCTTTGCTCAAGGGATCAACCCTATCTTTATTTTTGAACACATGATCCACAATAAATGTGCTCAGCAGAAGACAACCAAACAAAAGCACACACACATAGACCCACACACACGAATACGTGTTTACAACAACAAATAGTTAAAAAAGAAAGTCGCATACATTTGAGAGATAGATGTACAGGGGGTATAGAATAAGTTATAAGTGGGAGAGGCTTATAGAAAGATATCACGTGTGTATATACCTATATATAAATAACCATACACATAATTGAATTGTACATAATATAATTTGTTAACATATAACTACATTATTTTTGTATGATGTATTTTATATTATATACCAATATATACAAAAATATAGCATATACTACATTATATAGTATATATAACATTATATGATATATAATATTTGTATATATAGTTAGTGCATGCCACTGAAGTAGCAGTTGTAGCCCCAAAATAAAGCAAAATATTACTGTAACATTTTTGGAAAAGATGATAGCTCTTATATTAAAAGTGAATTTGACAAGATGGTTACTATATGTCCAGAATGAGGAGCAGGCTACTAAAAAGAAAGCTCTCCGCTGGAGTCTCCACAGGAGCTTCCTGACTCTCTCCACTACTGGTCCTGTCTTTATGGACTTTGATTATTTTCCTCCGCATAGCCCAAGGGGATAATTTCTCAGAAATCCTAAAGTCCTGGCTACAGAATTGTGATATCTAGACTTAGTAAAAAGATGAATACTAAGTTATAGTCCATAGAATACGTTTCTACTTAGTCTGTTTCAAGATAGCATTTGGAAATTATGTTTCCCTAGTTGAAAACTGAATATTTAAGTAAGTAACATTAAATAAGCATTGCTTTGTTGTAGCATGCAAATAGGAAACTGAAAGTAACCAAACTAAACAAAAGAGTGGATTTTTTTGTGAGACTATTTATTTTTTTTACCATATATAGTTTTTTCCATACATAGTTTTTAAACACCCATTGTGTGTTTTGTAGATAAAAGGATCTCATTTATATTTGCTATTTCTTTAAAAAAATCATGAAAATTAGTTTATTGCAATAATACTTACACTTCTTTTAAAAGTTAGAGTTTGATTTATGACTCCTTAACCGATTTCTCACTGGCATAACAAGACGATTACTTTTTAAAATATAATCAATAGTTAGCTCATGTCAGAAATAAACATCTTTATAAATTGCCTTTTATATAACTCAGTTGACCACTTATCAAACTCTCTACCATATAAATGCATGTGATAATTTGAAATTTTTTACCTCTTATTTATTTAGTTTTTTTTACACTCCAGATTATATCCCCCATCCCCATGCACCCTCTGACGGTTCCACATCCCATACCTCCTCCCCAACCCCTGTCTCCACGAGGATGTCCCCACCACCCACCCCACCTGACCTCTAAACTCCACGGGGCCTCCAGTCTCTTGAGGGTTAGGTGCATCATCTCTGACTGAACTCAGACCCGGCAGTCCTCCGCTGTATATGTGTTGGGGACCTCATATCAGCTGGTGTATGCTATCCGATCGTTGGTTCAGTGTCTGAGAGATATCAGGGGTCCAGGTTCATTGAGACTACTGATCCTCCTACAAGGTCGCTCTCCTTCTAGACTTCTTTCAGTTTTTCCCTAATTTGACCACAGGGGTTGGCTGCTTCTGTCCATTGGTTGGGTGCAAATATCTGCATTTGACTCTTTCAGCTGCTTGGCGGGTTTTTCTGAGGGCAGTCATGATAGGCCCCTTGTGAGTGTTCCACAGCCTTAGTAATAGTGTCAGGCCTTGGGACCTCCCCTTGAGCTGGATCCCACTTAGGGCCTGTTGCTGGACCTTCTTTTCCTCAGGCTCCTCTCCATTTCCCTCCCTGCAGTAAAAACATTTTAACTATTTTAAGTAGACAAAACAACTACAACAACAACCAATCAAACAAAAAACAACAACACAAAGTCTGAAAGAAATCTAATAAATTAAGTTTGTAGGCAGTATCTCCAGTTTCAAAATTGAGTTAAGATAATTGGTTAAAAAATTTTTAGATTTATTTATTTTATGAATGTGAGTACACTGTCGCTCTCTTCAGACACACCAGAAGAGGGCATCAGATCCCATTACAGATGGTTGTGAGCCATCTTGTGGTTGCTGGGATTTGAACCAGGACCCCTGGAAAAGCTCAGTGCTCTTAACTGCTAAGCCATCTCTCCAGCCCCTGGTTACATTTTTATAGTGGTAACATCGTTTATACTAGTTTCAATATGTATGGGGAAAGTGACTCATTAATTTAGAAATGTGATTATTGTGAACTTTCTCAAACTTTGAAGTTCTTTAAATCACACATGTACACTTAGGAACACATTGTCATTATTTGAAGATCATCACTAAGGGCTAAGGAGAGGCCGATTTAGTAAAGTGCTCCGGCACGGATTTGAGAACTTGTGTTTGAGCCTCAGCGTCTTAACAGTCCAGCCTCGCATGCTCTTTTAATTAATATGCCTAGGAAGTACAGACAGGAAGACCAGTAGGTCTCACTGTTCATTCATTCTAGCTGAGTCAGTGAGCCCAAGTCCCAGTGAGAGAACTCATCTCAGATAGTGATGAAAATGATTATAGAAGGAGGAGGAGGAGGAGGAAGAGGAGGAGGAGGAGGAGGAGGAGGAGGAGGAGGAGGAGGAGGAGGAGGAAGAGGAGGAGGAGGAGGAGGAGGAGGAGGAGGAGGAGGAGGAGGAGGAGGAGAAGAAGAAGAAGAAGAAGAAGAAGAAGAAGAAGAAGAAGAAGAAGAAGAAGAAGAAGAAGAAGAAGAAGAAAACAAAAGAAAGAAAAGAAAAAAATAAGATACACAGGAGTACCACCCCAATTTGACCTTTGACTTCTACATACCAGCAAACACATTTGCAGCCTAGTGCATGTCAACACACATGCATAGGTATATATATAAGTGTAAGGAAAAGAAAAGGTATCTTTCAAGCATCATCTTTTCTGTATTGATTTTCAGAACCAGCTACAGTTCTGGACACACATCACGGGAATAATTTAACCATTCTAAATGAAGCTCCTATTTCCAGAGATGTGTTGTGAATATTTGTTTCTTTGCCAGAGACATTCGTCTGGGACAGATCAGGACAGAGAGGCTAGGCATGCCCGGAACAGGCCTCCTGGTCCGGCTGATGCACAAATGACCCCCTGCGGTTGTGAGAAGGAAGAACATTCCAAGTCCCCATGCCTCACAGGCCATAACATTTCTAAGGTCCAGGCATGCCCTCAAGTTTCCTAGTTTAGAAAAGAACGTTGTTCTCTCCGCCTAAGCTACTGTTAACGTCTTCATTTCTTTCTCTAAAAACGCATCGTAATTTTTCAAGAACTCACATGCATTTGAATGATCCCAGGACCTTGTTTTAAATCTGCGGTTTCTCCTCATGCTGCAGCTAAGGTCAGTCCGCCATGCTGCTGACTCTAGATAAGTAGTGGGCTCATTTTTACCAGTCCCCTGTGACTCAGCTATAAACTTGCATATTGGATGATTGTAGATACGACTTCAACAGACTTTGTATTTGTCATATTAAAATCATTGTAAAATAACATCAAAGTCATCAGATTTGATATAAGAAGCACTTGAATTAACGGAAACACATGTAATTCCCGATACAGTGATAACGATAAAACAGTTGGTATGGAGGTTGGAAGAAGCTTGCTAAAACAATATGGGCCCAGGCAATGTCACTAAATAGGTCCTAGCATTCACCAGCGTCCCCCAGTGCTTTTCTGGTAACAACACTGAGTGCTGCTGCTTCTCCGGTTCAGAAAGAAAATAATGCCTGGAATCCCCAGCCTAGAGGCAAGCAGGCTTCCCACACAGCTCTGCGGTTGCCCAAAGCAAGAGTGTGGATGGCCTCAAGTTGAATGTGTGTTAAACTGGTACGTCTGCCCTAGCAGTGGCTTCTCACTTACCCTCGGGTTGGGGACGACAGACACTGACTTGTTTTCCTCCGGTCGCCTCTGCAGGTAATGAGCTGTTTGCTGGGCTCTACAGTGACTACTGGGGCAGAGACTCGGCGATCTTCCGCAGCATGGGCAAGCTAGGTCACATCCGCACTGAGCATGACGATGAGCGGCTACTGAAAGGTAGAAGCGAGCGTTCAGAGTGGAAAACAGGGCTACCGTCCAGGGCTGAGTCTGTGGTTTAGATAATAAAAATATTAACTCAAAATAACCTTTATAACTATCATACATATGTTGTTAATATATTTACTTTAATATATGTCACTTTATATATAAAATACCCTAATTATGAAGTAACTTTGTCTATAGCAGTGCTTAGATATCAAGAGTTAAATGAATTGAACGAGCTGAATATATGAAAAGTAGACACTCATTTAATAGCTTCTGCCTGTCTCATTAATGGGCATCATTGATGGCGCCCCCTGCTGGCATTAATAGGATCATGCTGCACTTCAGAAATAACAAAACTTGAGGAGTATCACTGGCCACCCCCTAACCAGAATTCCAGAAATTTATAAATATATACACATATACATACATACATAATACATACATATATATAAGCTTACATATAAACTTACACATATATAAACATATAAGCATAAGTGTTACATATATGTCCATTTATATGTGAGTTTTATATTTTGTCACATACTGGTGTATCTTGGAGTGAATATACCAGGCTATATTGGGCATATTCATGATTTACAAAAGTCCATGATTGAGTTTCAGCATGCATACATATTATCATTTAAATGCTCAGTACCATATCCATCAAAGCCACCTACTCAGGTTCTATAGACTATAAAGGCAAAAGCTTAAATTTCTCACTTTAAAAATCAGAGAACTTCTATGAGGTTTATTGATAGGATATGTATAAACTGAAAATAAATAACAAGCTACTTTAAATTTTAAAATGGAGCTTACATGTTCATTTATTTTATGTAGATTGAGAAGAAATTCATAGGTTGTTTTCATAATTCTTCCTGCTTTTCTTTCACTAAATATATTTTGTTTGCAACATACACTATGTTTTCTGAAACTGTGACTCTGATATTTTCTATTTAAATTGCATTTTAAAATGTCTATTGATTTGCAAATAAAACAAGAATAATGATCTAGGTTTCAATAATCACCTAAAACTTTGAAGAATGTATTTTCTCACAAGTGGATGGAAACTTTGGAAATCAGTTGATAAATAATTTATGGCGGTGACTTTGTCATTGTACCAATGCATGTCTAATTTTTCCCTTTTTTTCTGGTATTTTTTCCTGTAGAGCCAAAATTTGTAGGTTCATATATGATTCCTGATAATGAAGACCGAGATGACAACAAAATGTACTTCTTCTTTACTGAGAAGGCTTTGGAGGCAGAGAACAACGCCCACACAATTTACACCCGAGTGGGACGGCTGTGCGTGGTGAGGCTGGCGCGTCCCTGACATTATGCCTTCTTTCCTCAGTTTACCTCACTCACCTCCCTCTGCATAGCCAGGCCTTTGTTACATTGTTTTACAATCTCGTAGGTTCTTTGGAGAGTTTCATACAGTATGCTTTGATCGCATTTGTCTCCTGTCTCCTCCCACGATCCACAGCCTTCCCTACTCACGCGGCTGTGTGTTCTCTTGTAGTCTTCTACTAGAAATAAATCAGATCTCGTAGTATTCTGTAGACATTCTTAACCTGCTATATACTAAACCAAGATTCCTCTATTATATCTATAATAACTTTACTGCTAATGAAAGTTTCACTGTAAAACAGGCTTAACGTTGATGAGTTTCCTCATTTTCAAAGGTCAATACCACTCCATTTTTAAATCCGATTTAACCGTTTTTGTTGTTAGGATCACCATCGTTTGGGGATATATATAGAGGGTATGAACCATGCAGTTGCTCAGTTCTAGAATAAAATACAAAACAAGAACCCTGAAGAAGTGCAGTTGCTTTGGCATTTAGGAAGATATTTAATAAAAAATAACATACATTATATATACCTGCAAAGATATGCAGCTGAGAACTATCCTGAACTCCCAAGTGCAGGGATTGCAAATATTGCCTCATAAGCTTTCATTCCCAAGGGAGGTAAACGGAATGATCCATCCGAAGTTTTAAGGTAGGGTTACTACATCATAAAGCCAGCATTTCATCTAGAAAAGACAATCATATTGATATGTATGATAGTTAGACAACATATTGAGAGGAACTGAATAAAAGTACTGCACTGAGGGGCTGCAGAAATAGCTTAGCAGTAAAGAGTGCTTGCTGCATTTGCAGAGGAGCTCAATTTACTTCCCAGCCCCCACGCCCAACAGTTCATGACCACCCGTGTGACTCCAGCCCTGGGGATCGGATGACCTCTCCTGGCTGAAGCACCCTCATACGCCGCGCTCAGACATGTACTCGGTAAAACTAAACTTAAAACAATCTTTGTTTTAAAAAGGTACTGCATTGACAAGGCAACGCAAGGGAGAAGGGAGAAGGCGTTATTTGCTTTCTGAGAATTTTGCTCAATTTTCCTATAAACATGAAAAGAGCCACAGCGTCTGCTCATTTCGCCATGTTAGACCTTGGTGGGTAAATGCCCTGGACGTCCTCATTTGTCCGTTTTGCTTTCCACAGAATGACGTGGGAGGACAGAGAATCCTGGTGAACAAGTGGAGTACTTTCCTCAAAGCTCGGCTGGTTTGCTCCGTCCCGGGAGTGAATGGAATCGACACATACTTTGACGAACTAGGTAACAGTGACTGGGGGACCCCACTTCCCCCTCCTGCGTGCATGCTTGTCTGTCACCATCTCTCTCTTAGGCATAGGTGAAAGATGGCCTCCTATGGTATGTGAGCTCTATACCAAAGATTCCCATCTTCATTTTGATCCAGTCACCTCCTAGGGCAGAAGGGTCACAGGCAGAGACTCATCCCTCTTCTGTAGAGGAACACGGTTGGGTCCTTCTCTGTCATTCAGCTTTAGTCACCCAGAGGAGAGCAATAGTTCACTGTTCTAGCCTGGTCACAGCTGTTGGATGGAGAATCGGGTCTTAAAATCTACAGTTCTGAACTAATCTATCTAAAGACATTCTCTTTGCATGAGTCGAAGGTTAAAAATCCAAAATGATGGAATGGCTTTCTTGTCTACTCTTTCAGAGGATGTGTTTTTACTGCCGACCAGAGATCCCAAGAATCCAGTGATCTTTGGACTGTTTAATACTACCAGGTGAGCCATTTATAGTCAATAGAACACTATAGAAGAAGATTTGTCTCGCTGCAGTTCCTTTCACGGTGTCCCTTGCTCAGAAACATGCTGCCCCTGTTGCCATGCCCGCCTCCGCACGCTGTAAGGACCCAGCCTCTCTTGCGCGCCCGACTACAGCTGTCCGTCTTTCAACTTCAGAGCCACAATCTCAGTCTAGACCTTATTGATTTGTTTGTAGCATCCCAGCATCCTCGGGCAACCACACTCCCAGTCCCTTTAATTATTCACGGGCAACCGTTTGATACTTTTGATTGGTCAGGTTATGAGATCGTACTTGTACGCTGTCAGGTCTAGGGTGATGTTTTTATTTATTTCTCAGATGAAAATTTCCAGTCCATTCAGACTTTCAGAGTGCTCCAGTAACTGTTCAACTTCAGTTTGGGAGTATTTTTTTTTTAAAAAATCTATGATTTTTCCCATGGCAAATAATGCCTTGACAGAGCTCAGCATTTACCTTGGCAGTTCTTAGTATTGGGTCTTTCCCAATTTAGTATTTACTGTTACTGTTGGAAATGACTCACCCTTCAGTTTATATCAATACTCTGATATGTAAAAGTAACTTTTATTTACCTGATGTAATTGTTGTCTCTGAGGCTTACTGCTTTCGTCTGCTAACGTAGGCCTAGGCCTAGAAGCTTCCAGCCTCCATACTATCTTATCTAGGCCTAGAATGTTTTCAGCCTTACTGTTGAATAAACTTTCCCATTCCTAGTTCTTTCTGATCTCTGGTGAGCTGTTCTTAATCCTCTTCCAGATGACTAACTGGATCTGACTTCTCTCAGTTTCTCACTGATTCTCCTTGGCCTCACAGTAACTTTGGCAATCTGCTCTAATCTTCTGGCTCTTTCTCATTCTCTGGTTTATCTTATCTTCACCTGTGTCTAGCTGGTGTTCTCTCTGCAACCTATCTCCTCCTCTCTCTCCCTCTGGGTTGCTCTCTTAAGTCTTTTTTTCTGTTTTTGTGACAGTTGGTCATATCCCATTCTGGAAAGTCTTTCTGTGATTTCTCATTTTGGCTGCCACTCAATTAGACATCACTTTCTTTTTTTTTTTTTGCCATTTTTAAAATACATATTTATATTTTCTATATTCTTTGTTTACAATCCAAAAGCTTTCCTCTTTCACAGTTCCCCCCTCCCCATATGTCCCATAAGTCCTCTTCTCTCCATCCATTCTCCTATCTTTCCCCCTCCCTTTTCTCTGTCCTGGTTCTCCCCTACAATGCTGGATCAAGCCTTTCCAGGATTAGGGCCCTCTTCTTCCTTCATGGGAATCATTTGATATGCTAATTGTATCTTCAGTATTCAGAGCTTCTGGGCTAATTAATATCTACTTATCAATGATTGCATTCCATGTGTATTCTTTTGTGATTGCATTACCTCGCTTAGCATGATATTTTCCAGTTTCATCCATGTAAATAAAAAAAATATATCAATAAAGAAAAAAAAGAAAAAAGATTGAATAAAAAAAAAAAAGAAATGCTCAACATCATTAGCCATTAGGGAAATGCAAATCAAAACAACCTTAAGATTTCACCTCACACCAGTCAGAATGGCTAAGATTAAAAACTCAGGAGACAGCAGGTGTTGGCGAGGATGTGGAGAAAGAGGAACACTCTGTGGAGAAAGAGGAACACTCCTCCACTGCTGGTGGGGCTGTAAGATGGTACAACCACTATGGAAATCAGTCTGGCGGTTCTTCAGAAAACTGGACATGACACTTCTGGAGGACTCTGCTATACCTCTCCTGGGCATATACCCAGATTCCCCAGCTTGCGATAAGGACATATGCTCCACTATGTTCATAGCAGCCTTATTTATAATAGCCAGAAGCTGGAAAGAACCCAGGTATCCCTCAATGGAGTAATGGATACAGAAAATATGGTATAATTACACAATGGAGTACTATTCAGCAATTAAAAACAATGAATTCATGAATTTTTTAGACATCACTTTCAAACTTGGATGCAAACTACAAACTAACTTTACCTTCATTGTTTGGGATTAAAGCTGTGTACTAAAGTTGAGCCACACAACAACCCTAAAAATAGAGTTTTCCAGTAAACAACACAATCTCAGGTTCATAGTGTGAACAAACATTCCACAGCACTAACACTTGCTGCCGTGTCCAAAACGTGACCCTGAGTCCTTAGTCAGGCGTGTCCTCACATCTTTGTGCTTGTTCTCTTCAACCTCTCTAGACTCAGACTGAACAAACCCTTGGCATCTGCTCCGCACCTGAAAATGCAGTGCTCAGCTTTAAAGCGTATAGATCTGCTATATTTCTCCTTTGCATTTTTGAATTTCATATACCTATGGAAGAGTGCTATAAAGTAATATATCACATATATTCACATGAAATGATTACTCCTAGAATGGATTTCAGTTGGAAGTTATATACACAATTTCTTGAATGATTTTTAAAGGAAAATGGTAGCACCAAGAATAAAGAAGAATATATCTCAGTATTTCAGTAGAGAGGGATTGGTATTACTTAGTACTCAATCACCAATTATCACAGATTGCAATATAAGCCTATACCTGGTGCTTACTTGGGGCCTTTCCACGTTTCTGCTTAGATTTTCAGCAGGTGCTTTTTAATGATCACTTTGAATTGAAAAGATTGAAAAGCTCTTTGAACAAGTATCTCATTGTAACAAGACCTTTTCTTCCATAGACTAATATGGAAAACAGTTCTTTCTAATAACTGTACTTTGATGTAAATTTAAAAAGTTAACATATATTGGTAGTCAACACAATACACAGGCTGTCCTTTTTTTACTTCATTTTTCTTATGCCAGAAAATAATTTTTGAATCACGTAATAACTCTTTAAATGATAAACTCTATGAGATGATCTGTATATTTTCCATTGGTTCAAATGATCAGTTTAAAAGCAAATCTTGAAAATGATAGCATATTGGATCACTCAGAGAAATCAAAGCCATGATTTCCTTCCATGATTTCAACTTTGTTCAATTTATATATAAATCTGAGAGGCGGAAAAAAGCTCCCAGCTGTACCTGCCATGGAGGCTGATATTTTGTAGAATGGTGATCAAAGGTTTATTGCCACTTCAGCTGAGACTGTCTAGTTTTTGCCAGTATCACAGGCATTTCCAATTGCTTCAAGGTGTGTTATAAAATGTGTGAATTGATGTCCTAAGACAGTAACATGACTGCTGTTCTACAGCTGGCCCAGGGTGCGGGAAATACATTCGCACAGGGTTTACATTTCCTAAAGCTCCTTCACAAACATCATTTATTTTAATTCACATAATCTGGAGGCTGCAGAATGGTAAACCTCTTTCAAATGACGGTTCTCTGTTTAAAAGTAATACAGCACTAACTTTTCACTAAATGTCATTTCAGATGCTTGTAATGACTTGGATTAAATGATGATTTTTATTCCTGAAAGTAGAACTTCTTTCCATTTTAAAAATCATTGATCTGTGCTGCATATACGTATCAAGTATCTGAGTTTTATATACTCTTTCCATAATGGAACAGGTTACAAAACACCACGCTGAAAACTAGGGCAAAGGCCACCAGGAAAACTTAGTAAAATACAAAAGAATTTGTAGTAAAATTAACAGCATGGTGGTTAAGGTAACTCTATTTACATTCAAGATTTAACAACTAGAAAGACTTGCTTTAAATGACAAATTCAAATTGCTATTGAACTCTAAAAAGACATTCAAAGAGAAGCTGGAAAGAAGGCTTATCAGGAAAAGAATTTGTGTCCAAGCCTGACAACTTGAGTTTGATCTTTACAGCACACATGTTTGAAGGAAAGAATTGACTCTTGAAAAATGTCATCTGACTCTGCATACACACTGTAGCTTATGCCATCCCCAAAGAAGTGTGTGTGTGTGTGTGTGTGTGTGAGAGAGAGAGAGAGAGAAAAGAGAGAAGAGAGAGAAGAGAGAGAAGAGAGAGAGAGGATAAAGTGAAAACAATTCAAATAAATTAGAAAACACAATATAGGACTTAACAATTACAAGGTGAATTCGCACGATTTTATCCTTAAAATGTCATTCAGAACATTGAGTAAGTGGGAAATGAAGTAATGATAAAGTCTTTCAGTCTCATTACTTAAAATATAATTAAGATTTCTAGAATATTCTATAAGCGCTTTTTACTCAAAAGACTTAATGCTAATGTATATATGTGTGTGTGTGTGTGTGTGTGTGTGTGTATTTGACCAATTGATTTCTTATTTTTATTTTTCAGCAATATATTTCGAGGCCATGCCATATGTGTGTATCACATGTCAAGTATCCGAGAAGCCTTTAATGGCCCATATGCACATAAAGAAGGCCCTGAATACCACTGGTCACTGTATGAAGGGAAAGTCCCCTACCCAAGGCCTGGTTCTGTAAGTGTAATCATTTAATCCTTTAACATACTGTTCTTATGTTTGAAGTCTCCGTTGATGTGTCCTATCTTACTTTGCAGTTAAAGTGCTTAAGAATTTCATGTCTATTAGAATGTTCCAACAGTAAAGAGCTAAAAATGGCATGTTGAATATTATGCTAATTATTTAATGCAAGGGACACAATCTTGAGTGGCTACAACTTAGTAGCATTATAAAGTATGTCCCCACTGATACTCCAGTCCAATAGCAACAGCTGAATTTTCAGTTGTAGGGGTGCTGGTAAGCATGGAAATATACAATAAAATGGGGATAGTATAGTTTTCTTTGAGACTTGAGAGGATAATTAGTACCACATATCACTTTAAGACAAAAAATCCTTTCCGGTTTTAATATTTTATATCTGTGTTCACTTCTGTACTCCCCAGGACAGACTTGATCTTTAGCTGTTCCATCCTTTGTCTCTGCAGTCTTACTAACAAAGCTCTACATATTTATATCAACGTCTGTACTTTTTACTAGGACATGTCTAAAACTCACAATAATGAAGATGATGATGTAGATTTAAATCGGGGATCGCATAGGTAACTAGGTTGGAAAGGGTCCAGCACTGTGTATTTTATGTGAGACACAGTGTGCAAGCATTTAGCTTGTCAAGCAGGGCCACATCTTCACTTTAGCAAGCAGCTGGTGAGAGTGAGAGCCCACACTACTTCCATGATTACCACAAACCCATAGAGAAACCATTTTTGTAGAGCCAAAGCTCCGAATGACAGCAAACTTTGCCTCCATTAGCAAGTGTAAAGCTTTATCACGATAATCACCCTCACTGACTTAAAATTATTACTTCCAGTAAGACATGAAATATATTTTATTTCACTCTATTGCTTGAAATTGCAATTTAAATGGGGAGCCCCAGTCCTGTGGCTTAGCTGAAAATGCTTCTTGAAACCACATGGCCTGGAAAGGTTGGAGGAAGTGATTGGTTGTTGAACTTCTTCCAAGGTAGACCAAAATGTTTCCACTAATGCATTGTGCAAGCAAGTGCACGATTCGTGCCAAATTCAGGCATATGGACTGATTTTTAAAAACAAACAATTATCAATGTCCCCTTTGTGGAGCCTGGTTACTTAACTACTGCATTTATACATCAAATTAGAAAAAACAAAACCCGAGATAGTCTTATGCTATGCTGATTCTGGAGGCGCACATGTCAAAGTGAGAAGCCGTTGTTAGCAAACAAAGGTCAGTGTTGGTATTCCAGGCTGTGTGCCTCAAGATGCTACGGACTTGTATGTTTCAGCACAGCAACATGTAAGAGCAGGTAGCTACTGTCTGTTGTCAGTTGCAAATACGTACGGAACAATACAAAACCATGTGGATTCTATCAGCACGAGACAAGAGTCTGTCTTCTTAGTGATGATGGAGTTGAAAGAACTCTGTACTAAAATGCTAGAATTATGCAGTTAGAAAGCAGAAACGTCACCGCATTACCACAAAAGTTTCAGTAATAGGAAACCTATTTTGTACAATTATGGTCAGTTTGTTCACTCATTCATTTAATTTTAAAGGCAAAATCTCACTTGGTAGCTCATGCTGCCTGTAAACATGGGATCCTCCACCCCTCAACTCCCCAGACCTGGTGTGCACCTTGCTAAGTTGTAATGCTGTAATCTTTAAAACTTTAAACATTGTGTATTTGTTACCAAAAGTCGTGGGTTTTTTTTTTTTTTTTTTTTTGATGAATGGTGGGTCCTACCTTACTTTTTTCCTCTTTTCATTATTCTTTCCCTTTCGTTCCCTTTTTTCTATTCCCTTTCCCTTTTCTTCTTTTCTTTTTTTTCTTTTGTGCCGCATTCTATTGAATCCATAGTCAAGTACTCTACCACTAAACTAAACCAACAGTGGATGACGGACTCTTGGGTCTAAAATTTAACTTCAAATAAGAAACAAAAATTTAAAACCATGAAGACTATTTTGCTCATTCGTATTTTTGTATCCATTTGCCATCCACAGATTTTCCTGTACTGTATATATTTTCCATTCTATGGAAGTCAGTGTTCTCTGTGTCTTTTCAATGATGCATTGTAAAGATTATTTAGGTATCTTTTGAAAATTTTAGGACTGCATCCATTTCAGCAACAAAAGATATAGAGTTCCTATATACTACTGAATGCACTGTTCATTGCGTGAGACTGTTTGGCTTGTGTAATTCTTCTTGTTAGTGGTCACATGTTTTCCTTTTGGGTGTAAGAGGAAGAAACAAAAACAAAAACGAATTATCCCATGTGCATTTCAGTGTGCCAGCAAAGTGAACGGAGGGAAGTATGGAACCACCAAGGACTACCCCGACGACGCCATCCGATTCGCAAGGATGCATCCACTAATGTATCAGCCCATAAAACCCGTTCATAAAAAACCAATCCTAGTAAAAACGGATGGAAAATATAACCTGAGACAACTAGCAGTGGATCGAGTGGAAGCGGAGGACGGCCAGTATGATGTCTTATTTATTGGGACAGGTAAAGTCCTAAGAAAGCATTGATACATTACAGCTCACCTTCACATAACATGTGTTGTGGGAAATATTTAAAACTATTGCACCATCTGTGCTATACTCCGCTACTCTCTGCCCCTTGTGGCCTTGCCGCCTCTCGGCTAGCCCCCTGCGGTGGTCTTCCCAGCTCCGGTTCACCTGCTTCAGAGCTGCTGTACCGTCTCAACCATCCACCCCCTATGGCTAGTGGTCACAAATCCCCTTAACCCAGTAAATCAAAACTCTAGAAGCTTATAATTAATCAGTAAGATTTATCTATCAATAAATTCTCAGTTCACAAGATTTTCTCAGTTCACAATAATTTCAGAGCCAATTGATAATGATACAAGCTGCCCACCTAGATTAGACAAGTTATCCCAATTATTATATCCTTTATGATATTCATAGCTACCTGTGGCTACTTAAAGCCACACAGAATCTGGATCATCTTTCTCTTCCTCTATCGGAATTCCTACCTATTTCTCTCTCCTCTCCTCCTGTCCCTCTCTCTCTCTAACTCTTAGCTCTACCTCCTTTTCCCTGTCCAATCACAGGCTTCCTGTTATATCAATATTTATATTAATTGGGGGAAATTCTACTACAAACGTGCACATGTCATGTTGTCCCACTGACCCATCTGCACACTGATACAGATGAAATGACTAAATGAATTCATACCTTCCACTAATGCCCATTACATTAAGTCTTATTTATGGGACAGAACTTGCAAATTGTTGAGTTCTGAGGAGCACAATCTGCATGGTGCCTTAGCTTTAAAAATCCCCCTCTCTTTCTGCAGCACTGCACTGTAACAGCGACGACCTTATGAAGCACTCTTAGGTGCTCTGCTCTGTGAGATGTCAAACGAGACTTTGCCTGGCCTAGAAGACGGTGTATTGCTAAGACCTGCCGGTCATGCTTCTCCAGGCCACTGCCTTTGCTTTTTAAAAAATAAAGATTTAAGCAAAGAAACGTTAAACTCAATTTAAGAGACCCACACTGTAGGCTGTATTTTATTATTGTCGATAAGGTTAATAATATGCTTTGACAGTTCAATATTATCATAAGAATCAGACCTCTGTAAGAAACCTAAAATTACCTGATTGCAGGTCCACACATGGTGATTTCTGATCACTACAAAAGAGGGAGAGGGTTCCAAAAGCAAGACTGAAGTGTGATTAAAATAATTTAAGTGTTTTATTTTAAATGCCTTAGAAAACAGAACTTGTATCTAACAACCTCAAAGCTATTTTTCTCCTTTGATTTATCAAAACTCATTTAGAACATTCAGGAAAAATCTACATCATATTTAATTCATTGATATTATCATATTGGGCCACAGTATTCAAAAAACAAATAAAACTATTACAGACAAGTAAATTGGAAAAGCCAGTAAATAGTCAATTTTGCCCCAATAATTATCAGGCATCAGCTCCAATACAATATTAGTGTGTCATTATTGCAAAGTCACTGCTTACAGATGAATAAATCAACTTAAATTTTTGCTTATTGTCTGATGTCATAATGTATTCTAATGTGTGCTTAATTTTCAAAATGTGATTTTTATTCCTTTTAGTTAATAAAAAATAAAGGTGATTGCTATCAGGTTAATTATAGAATAATTTTATTAACTCATATATAGGAAGTGACAAATTCCACATATGAAATCTCACAAAATTTCATGGATTAATACTTCCAAAAGCCTAATATATTTTATGGACTATTATTTTTACCCATAATAAGTTATATGAATGGATAAATTTATTTCTCATTACATTTTTAAGTAGGTAGAACAAATGACATACTAGGAATAATAAAACATGAAATCAATCTAAACTAGACATGCAGTTTTATGAAACAGCAGGCAGCAATGGAAGCTGAGTCATGGTTTATTGATCTTCTCTTGATGGGACAGACTTGGCTGACTGGAAATCCCCAGATGTTACTGTCTGTACATGCCTAGTGCAAAGATTAAAGTTGTGTCCAGGCTGTTACAGGAGTCTTGAGGCTTAACTCATATCCTCAAGATTACACGGCAAGCAGATCCACACTGAGAAATTCCCCTAGCCCATCCTTTCAAATGTATATGGATATATGTCTTCTTGATTCATTGATGGGTACAGTTTCTCTTAAGTTAAAAATTTAGGGCAAACAATCTAAATGAACAAATTATATCAGAGAAAATTGGGAGATGAAAAAAATCTTCTTGGTCCTATGCTATTAACATAGGTTGAACTATTATTACCCAAAACCAGATATTTGAAAAACAGTATACATAGGTCTTGGAATGCAGCTCATTGGTAACATATTTGCCTAGTATATGGAGCTCTGTTTCAACACTATTAAAACAAAACAGTGTGTGCCTTTCTTAGATAAAAGTATACCACACTTTCTTCCCATGTAGGAGGCTTAAGGAGAGTGTCATCTTGCCTGATGCATCCCAAAAGAAACTTCTGAATGTGAGAGTTTGATTTCTGAATCTATGATTTTGTCTCTGTATTGACCTGATTATTTGAGAAAAATACATATATTATTTAAACTTTTGGTCAGGTATGCAAATATTGCTCTTTGCTAATTAAACTTATTGACTGATAAGTAGTCACATGATTTTTAACTGGCAGTGATAGTGTGTATTGTGCAATCATATTTCAGTTCTGAGTCTTTACGCTTTCCATGTTGATTATTGCTGAATCTGCTTTTTCGCAGACACAGGAATCGTGCTCAAAGTAATCACAATTTACAACCAAGAAACAGAGTGGATGGAGGAAGTCATTCTAGAGGAACTTCAGATATTCAAGGTAATGTAATCAACGATAAGGCCAAGATTCACAGAAGCCTGCACAATCAAACCTGAAAACAAAGAGAAAGCTATTGCACTGGTTTCAGAAGGTTTTCTCTAGAGTGTTTCGTAAGCAGAGAAAATTGAAGTGAAGAACAATTTAAAAATCTAATGTTTCTGTCTCACAGTCAGAATGTCCAAAAGTGCCAATATTCATGTAAAAAAAAGTGTCAATGGCCAACCACTATCCTAAGAGCACACTTATCGCACATGCAAATTACAGAGCAACTATTGGAGACTCACATTTTGCACAAACATATTATTAACACTTTTGGTAAGTGACACATTTCAGATATTGCATGCTGCGGAAGGAGGAGCATGCGACATTTAACTGTAATATGTTAATTACACACAAAAAAGGCCACCAAGAAATAGAAATTATGTGGAAAGAATCAACAAATTTTCAACAATGTATATTTATGTATATGAACCTATAATCAGTACATATATACTGTAAACTGTTACCAATGAAAGAGATACCACATTTAAGCCCAGACATCAATCCTGACTCATGTTTCTGCTCACAAGGATCTTGCAAATTTCTGATCACAAGATTTTCATCCTTACAATTGACGGCCTTGTTTTCTGTGTGTTTCTGTTTAAAGGACCCTAGTCTACATCATTGATGACATAGTGCTGAGCTCACCATCAATAGCTTTATAACTCATGGTTGAATGAAGCTTAAATCATACAGAACTGTACATTATATCCCATGTGCATTATGCCGCAGCTGTTTTGAGTTTTGGAAACAGTTCAGAGCACATCAGCCTCATGCTTGGAGCATAGTTTAACACCAAAACACTACCAAAAAAGTTACTAATAAAGCAAAGAAAAACAATAATGTTAAGTAGCCTATGAGATAGCCACTAACGTAGAGCAGAGACTGAAGGATTTGAAGGGTCACCACACTGAGCCGGCTAGGAATGTGCATATTCCATCCTTCAACTTTTTTACTGCTGTGTTCCTGCATCTGTCTGAAAAAGCAAAGCACATACTTCAGGTATTAATATTAGGATTACAATGTAATTTAGCAGGTAGACCTATCAGAATCTACAAAGGATGATGACTAACTACATATGATTAGAATGGATTTCCTTTGAAAGAACCGGCTAATGAAGAATGAGGTCTTTTGTCTTTGCTATCCTTCAGACTGGATTTCCCTTTTGCTTCTCTCTGAAATAGCCACCCTTCTATCTTAACTCCTCCAAATACACTTGATGACTTTGCACCGTAGGCGTCTATATAAGATTTAATTTGACATTTGGGACAATCACTCTCATTTCCAGTACTCAGCAGTGTATTTTTTCTACAACAACCCTTTAGGAGAATTGCTACCTTGATGAACATATGAATAATGCCCTCCTGTGCACAGAGTTTCATTGTCCAAATGTTACAAAAATATTTATACACAGACACATACACACATACACACGCACATGCACACACACGCCACGCACACAAATAAATAAATAAAACAAAAATAAAGCAAAACCCGATAAGGTGGGAGAGATGATGGGTCAGCCCCAAGTGGTTGCTTGTTGCCAATACTAAGGTCCTGACTTTGAACCCAGGAACCATTATGGTGGAAGAAAAGACTAGATTGCTGAAAGAAGTCCTGTCACCTCCACACATGCGCAATGGCACAAGGACATACACTCAATAAATACAAAGAGTAATTTAAAAACTAACATAAACAATCAAGGAGTTTCTTTTAAAAATTAGTTCTTCAAAGTATAAATATTTCCAGAGTGAATTCCATCTGCCTGACATTTCTCTGCTTGTAGGATTAACATAGATTTCCTTGTGCTCATTAAAAGACTTGGCTATTAAGCAGCATTGTTAAGCTAACCTGAAGGCCTTTAATGCTATACCACGAACTGTCCCTTCTCTATTGTTACCCTAAGAAAATGAGGGTCTTCATTTTGGTCAAAGACTGCATGGTGATTTACTATCGTCATTCCAATACACGCATGCTCCATACAGGCCTGAGTTCAAGTAATTAAAAACCCTAAAGGTTGCTAGGTGTAACAAATATTCTAAAATACAGTTTATTTCGAATAATTAAAATACTTTAGTAAAAAATTTCCTTTATTATTCTAAAGATAAATGAAGTTGTGAATAACAAATGCTATTCAAAGCAGCTACTATTTACCCCAAAGACCAGGAATAAGCTGATTGTATCTGTAGTTGTTTCTCATACACCCAATTGTTCCACTCCATTAGAAAATAATTAAAAGGTGTGGTTTAATCATGTTTCATTTACACAGTGATGTACAAAAGCAAGAGACCCACACTGCAAGCATAGAACCTCTCATCGCTATTTTGACTTCTTTTTAAGCAGCTATTTCTACATTTACTAAAGATAAAACGTTTTGATTCATTTTAGGATCCAGCCCCTATCATTTCTATGGAAATTTCTTCAAAGAGAGTAAGTTGCTTACATGTCTGAGTCTTTTCTGTTTGCTAGTTAAAACCCAAGTGTTTAAGAATGACAACACGTGATTTATGTAAGGAAAGAAGGTTGGTCATTATCTTTTATTATTACTGTAGAAACACAGGGGCTATCTCAGGGAATTCTGTAACCTCACCTCTGCTAACTTTCTTGTTTCCTATAGCAACAGCTCTATATTGGATCAGCCTCTGCTGTGGCACAGGTCAGATTCCATCACTGTGACATGTATGGCAGTGCGTGTGCTGACTGCTGCCTAGCTCGAGACCCTTACTGTGCCTGGGATGGCATATCCTGCTCCAGGTACTACCCAACAGGTGCACACTCAAAGAGGTAAGCCATTCCTCTGAATGCTTCAATTCAACTGAAAATGTATCTATATTCTGGTCTTTTTTTCTTTTTGTGTCCATTCAATGAAAATAAGCCTTTTAAAGTCTAAATAAACTACCATGCTTATATTGTGATCATAAAGGTAAGCATTCACACGTGCGATTTTTCTTCATATATTTTTGATGCATTATAATGTACACTGATCAGACATGATCATCCCATTTGGAGTTTTCCTTTTTTATCTCACTTTGCACTGAATTTCTCCCTCCTTTTATTTTTTTTTCCTGCTGCAAGACATAATGAAGTTCAGATAGACTTAAAGCGTAGAAATGGCAAGCCACCACACTTGAAGGATTCGGAGACTTAAAAAGAAAATAAATAAATAAATCCTAAAACACGTCCTGCAGTTTCCCATGTCCCCTC